>NC_090647.1:379248132-379376104 GCF_040937935.1 Hyperolius riggenbachi | reverse complement strand
CCAATGGGAGTTGCATTTAGAGGAAGCTGATGGGTGCGAATATGCTAACAGAATATGAGAACTTTCGAATGGGTTTGTAAAATCATGAGAACAGATCTGTAGGTATTTGGTATTGAAAAGTGCTTGCGGATGGAAAGGTCATTGTACCAAAGAGAAAATGCCACCTCGACATACAGTAGGTCCTTTGCATTCATGAAACTGAGAATTTGACTGCTAATTCTGAAATATGCATGGTGTTCATCTTGAACAGATGGCTAATCTGTAGTAAGTGAATAATAGTTAGTTATTCACTACTACTTACTACTTAGATAGTTATCATCGAGATTGTAATCTTGCTTACATTTATGAAATGGTTTTACTTTGATGTCTTGTAATAAATCATTAACATGACTAGGCAGATAGTAAAGGCCCTAAGTTATATCTGGGGTGATCCATGCTAATGTCGTCAGGGGAATACTAGAAAAGACTAGAAAGACTAGAAATACTAGAAAAGATTGTGACAAAATATTCCCAGGATCAGAGCATAAATTGAATTGATGGCAAAACTGATTTGGGAGGCTTGTGGTCTAGTAATACAATACAGAGAACATCTCTTGGTTTAGCACCCAAATATGAGCATTCAATAGTTAGCCGATTCTTATCTGATGTAGAAGGTCACCATGCTTTAGCAATATCTAAGTTTGCAGCATGATAATATAATTCCATGTTTGGGACACCCATACCTCCTAGATTTTTGGGCAGGGTCATTGTGTCAAATACTATTCATGGACGTTTCCCTCCTCATACAAATTTGATTATTATTCTCCTAAGATCTAAGAAATAGCCCTTCTTTAAAGGTATATGCAGAGTTTGAAAAAATAAAGTATTTTAGGGACCACATGCAGTGGCGTAACTAGAAATCACTGGGCCCCTCTGCAAAACTTTTGATGGGGCCCCCTTGGCACACATGGTGTGCAGAAAACGCATGCAGAAAAGTGACAAATGAGTGTGCTCCTAGCCTCAGCTTATTACACTCACTCTGTCCATCTCTGATGGAGCAGAACTGGCTCTGCAGATTTCTCCAGCATCACTACTAGAGTTGGGCCGAACGGTTCGCCTGCGAACGGTTCCATGCGAACTTCAGTGGTTCGCGTTCGGGTCCCGCAGGCGAACTTTTGCGGAAGTTCGGTTCGCCCCATAATGCACCATGAGGGTCAACTTTGACCCTCTACATCACAGTCAGCAGGCCCAGTGTAGCCAATTAGGCTACACTAGCCCCTGGAGCCACTCCCCCCCCTAATAAAAGGCAGGCAGCGGCGGCCATTACGGTCACTCGTGTGCCTGCGTTAGTGAGAGTAGGGCAAGCTGCTGCAGACTGTCTCTCATAGGGAAAGATTAGTTAGGCTTAGCTTGTTCCTGGCTGCATACCTGTTCTGTTCAGTGAGCCCACCATACCTGTTCTGTTCAGTGAGCCCACTGGATACCTGCATACCTGTTCAGTGAACCTGCCACTGCATACCTGTTCTGTGAACCCACCACTGCATACCTGTACTGTGAACCCACCACTGCATACCTGTTCAGTGAACCTACCACTGCATACCTGTTCAGTGAACCCACCACTGCATACCTGTTCAGTGAACCTGCCACTGCATACCTGTTGTGTTCAGTGAACCCGCCACTGTATACCTGTTCTGTGAACCTGCCACTGTATACCTGTTCTGTTCAGTGAACCCGCCACTGCATACCTGTTCTGTTCAGTGAACCTGCCACTGTATACCTGTTCTGTTCAGTGAACCCACCACTGCATACCTGTTCAGTGGACCTGCCACTGCATACCTGTTCTGTTCAGTGAACCCGCCACTGCATACCTGTTCTGTTCAGTGAACCTGCCACTGTATACCTGTTCTGTTCAGTGAACCCACCACTGCATACCTGTTCAGTGAACCTGCCACTGCATACCTGTTCTGTGAACCCACCACTGCATACCTGTTCTGTGAACGTACCACTGCATACCTGTTCAGTGAACCCACCACTGCGTACCTGTTCAGTGAACCCACCACTGCATACCTGTTCAGTGAACCTGCCACTGCATACCTGTACTGTTCAGTGAACCCGCCACTGCATACCTGTTCTGTTCAGTGAACCCGCCACTGTATTCCTGTTCAGTGAACCCGCCACTGCATACCTGTTGTGTTCAGTGAACCCGCCACTGTATACCTGTTCAGTGAACCTGCCACTGCATACCTGTTCTGTGAACCCGCCACTGTATACCTGTTCTGTTCAGTGAACCCACCACTGCATACCTGTTCAGTGAACCTGCCACTGCATACCTGTTCTGTGAACCCACCACTGCATACCTGTTCTGTGAACCCACCACTGCATACCTGTTCAGTGAACCCACCACTGCATACCTGTTCAGTGAACCCACCACTGCATACCTGTTCAGTGAACCTGCCACTGCATACCTGTACTGTTCAGTGAACCCGCCACTGCATACCTGTTCTGTTCAGTGAACCCGCCACTGTATTCCTGTTCAGTGAACCCGCCACTGCATACCTGTTGTGTTCAGTGAACCCGCCACTGTATACCTGATCAGTGAACCTGCCACTGCATACCTGTTCTGTGAACCCGCCACTGTATACCTGTTCTGTTTAGTGAACCCGCCACTGCATACCTGTTCTGTTCAGTGAACCCGCCACTGCATACCTGTTCTCGCCATGGTGCGCACCAGTCCAGCACGGCCGTCACTACACAAACAGCTGTTTGCGGTGCGTTACACGGTGAGTTTGGTGTGTCAGTGTGAAGCAGTACCTTAATTACACTACCTGATTGATGTATACACATGCAAGATGTTTTAAAGCACTTTAGGCCTGTCATTTAGCATTCAATGTGATTTCTGCCCTTAAAACGCTGCTTTGCGTCAAATCCAGATTTTTCCTGGGGACTTTTGGCATGTATCCCACTCCTCCACCTGGGGGTCCAGGTGTTAGACCCCTTGAAACATCTTTTCCATCACTCCCCCCCTAATAAAAGGCAGGCAGCGGCGCCCATTACGCTCACTCGTGTGCCTGCGTTAGTGAGAGTAGGGCGAGCTGCTGCAGACTGTCTCTCATAGGGAAAGATTAGTTAGGCTTAGCTTGTTCCTGGCTGCATACCTGTTCTGTTCAGTGAGCCCACCATACCTGTTCTGTTCAGTGAGCCCACTGGATACCTGCATACCTGTTCAGTGAACCTGCCACTGCATACCTGTACTGTGAACCCACCACTGCATACCTGTTCAGTGAACCTACCACTGCATACCTGTTCAGTGAACCCACCACTGCATACCTGTTCAGTGAACCTGCCACTGCACACCTGTTCTGTGAACGCACCACTGCATACCTGTTGTGTTCAGTGAACCCGCCACTGTATACCTGTTCTGTGAACCCGCCACTGTATACCTGTTCTGTTCAGTGAACCCGCCACTGCATACCTGTTCTGTTCAGTGAACCCGCCACTGTATACCTGTTCAGTTAACCCGCCACTGCATACCTGTCGTGTTCAGTGAACCTGCCACTGTATACCTGTTCTGTTCAGTGAACCTGCCACTGCATACCTGTTCTGTGAACCCACCACTGCATACCTGTTCTGTTCAGTGAACCCGCCACTGCATACCTGTTCTGTTCAGTGAACCTGCCACTGTACACCTGTTCTGTTCAGTGAACCCACCACTGCATACCTGTTCAGTGAACCTGCCACTGCATACCTGTTCTGTTCAGTGAACCCGCCACTGCATACCTGTTCTGTTCAGTGAACCTGCCACTGTATACCTGTTCTGTTCAGTGAACCCACCGCTGCATACCTGTTCAGTGAACCTGCCACTGCATACCTGTTCTGTGAACCCACCACTGCATACCTGTTCTGTGAACGTACCACTGCATACCTGTTCAGTGAACCCACCACTGCGTACCTGTTCAGTGAACCCACCACTGCATACCTGTTCAGTGAACCTGCCACTGCATACCTGTACTGTTCAGTGAACCCGCCACTGCATACCTGTACTGTTCAGTGAACCCACCACTGTATTCCTGTTCAGTGAACCCACCACTGCATACCTGTTGTGTTCAGTGAACCCGCCACTGTATACCTGTTCAGTGAACCTGCCACTGCATACCTGTTCTGTGAACCCGCCGCTGTATACCTGTTCTGTTCAGTGAACCCACCACTGCATACCTGTTCTGTGAACCTGCCACTGCATACCTGTTCTGTGAACCCACCACTGCATACCTGTTCTGTGAACCCACCACTGCATACCTGTTCAGTGAACCCACCACTGCATACCTGTTCAGTGAACCTGCCACTGCATACCTGTACTGTTCAGTGAACCCGCCACTGCATACCTGTTCTGTTCAGTGAACCCGCCACTGTATTCCTGTTCAGTGAACCCGCCACTGCATACCTGTTGTGTTCAGTGAACCCGCCACTGTATACCTGTTCAGTGAACCTGCCACTGCATACCTGTTCTGTGAACCCGCCACTGTATACCTGTTCTGTTCAGTGAACCCGCCACTGCATACCTGTTCTCGCCATGGTGCGCACCAGTCCAGCACGGCCGTCACTACACAAACAGCTGTTTGCGGTGCGTTACACGGTGAGTTTGGTGTGTCAGTGTGAAGCAGTACCTTAATTACACTACCTGATTGATGTATACACATGCAAGATGTTTTAAAGCACTGTAGGCCTGTCATTTAGCATTCAGTGTGATTTCTGCCCTTAAAACGCTGCTTTGCGTCAAATCCAGATTTTTCCTGGGGACTTTTGGCATGTATCCCACTCCTCCACCTGGGGGTCCAGGTGTTAGACCCCTTGAAACATCTTTTCCATCACTTTTGTGGCCAGCATAATTTTTTTTTTTTCAAAGTTCGCATCCCCATTGAAGTCTATTGCGGTTCGCGAACTTTTATGCGAACCGAACCTTACGCGTACGTTCGCGAACCCGGTTCGCGAACCTAAAATCGGAGGTTCGGCCCCACTCTAATCACTACAGTACACAGCAGTTTGGGGAGGGGTAGAGAGGTTGGGGGCTGTACACTGAATAGGGACTGTCTACAAATCTATGTATCAGTGGCTGAGCAGATGCAGTCATTAGAACAATTGTGCAGAGAATAAAAGAAGCTTTAAATGTGACAATCCAGCCCCGCGATCCCATCTAATCTGCTCCTGTTAGCATACGCAGGAATTACGGTGAGTAGACTGACAATAAAGACTGGTTGCTGGATCGTCAGAAGAAGGTCGTTAATGTGACAGAGCACACCAATCCCGTCTAATCTGCTCCCATTAGCGTTAGCAGGAAGTATGGTGAGCAGACTGACAATAAAGATTGGTCACAACGCTGTCGACAATATGTAATGTGACAATCACTCACCAATTCCGTTTTACTAGGCCACTGTTGCCATGCAGGTCATGTGCACTAGAGACTTCTGGAGGCAGATTCACTGTGTGCGTAGTAAATGGTTAAGATTGGTTGGAGGTGCCCATACATGTACAATCCCGATTGTATGTACAATCGGTAAACAAAAAATATTGATTTTGCGCTGGAAATCGGGTAATTTCACTGCCACCACTCTCTGATTTGCTAGGGTGAAGAGACACGAACGTTATCATAATAATATGGTAGCCAGCCCAATCACGTTCGACATGCCCCAGTCACCGTTCGGGGAATAGTCACTTCTGAAGGCTTAGGGACTGTGAGCACAGGAAATCGGGTGCTAGCTAATCCTAGAAGGGAGAAACGGTTATTTACAACCTAGCTAGCAAATCAACAATTTATCAGAAAATAATAAAACAATGCGGTAGTATGACTGACTCTTCAGAGGGCAGATTCAGTGTAGCAGCAATCAGATGACCAGAACAGGCACAAGACTGAACAATAAAATCGTTAGTTTTATTCTAAAACTACATGCACACAGCATACTTTAGCCCACAGGTAAATATACCTGTCTGGCAGAACAGATTGGTTTGATAGAAAGAGAGAAGAGATGAAAGAGAAACAAGGGGCCATATGCAATTAACTTTTTCTCCTTAGTTTTCTCCAAGTTGATATTTTCACCCCTTGTTGATAAAATGCCTTTTACATCTCCAGCAAGCAAGAAAATATACAAAATCCTTTTGATAGTACTTTTTCTACTACTTGTAGTACTTTTTTAATTGCAAAAGTCTGAAAAGTTATTTTAAACATAGATTTTCCCTCTATGATGCATAGAGCTTACCTTCCTGATTGCATCCGTAGCGCCGTTGGAAACGCCCACCGTGGCCGCGGGGATCCGTCCCCTTCCGGGAACGCCCCTTGGTTTACATTCGGCCTGAATCATAGCATATATAATGGGGAATTATTACCTGGTTACCCTATCTTTTGTGCCTCTGAAGAAGCGGGGGGACCCGTGAAACGGCTGTCAGGCCGACCACTTTTCTACTCCTAATGTCTTGCATGTACCTGCTGGAATAAAAGTAATACTGATTTATTGCAACCAGTGCCGGATCTGCTGTTGTTCTACTCTGGGGAAATCGATGTATTTGTGAAGTGCGAGCACGGTTGAATTGCAATCAGGTTCCAGCTGCTGTTCCCAGTCTATTGAGTGCCAGTCTCATCTCTTTTGCCTCTCTGCCTTGTTATTTTAAACATAAGTTGAAAAATTATCTCCTAGGAGAAAAAGAGAATTGCATATGGACCAGAATGTCTTAATGTACAGTTCAAATACCGTTATTGGTAGTCCATGCAGCAAACGCAAGTCTTTGGCAGAAAGAGTAATAATCCAAGCAATTTTGCCAGTGTCCAGCTGGCTGCCGGTTGATGTTAACTCGACATCAGATTTTAGATGAAGGACTTTGGACCCTTGTGTCATTGAAGTTTTAATCCTCACTGTAGATGGGCGGGGTCATGACATGTAAAATATTAGCCTTGTGCAATTTGAATGAGGCAGTGCCCTGTTAGACAGTGAGAGATTTTGGCCCAATTCCTGTTTTGCCCACTTTCTCCGTGCCCATAGGTCACATCAAGAACCAGAATGAATATTCATGATCAGCGTAATTGAGTGACTCTGCTGATACCAAACATGAGGAGTCTGGGTGACTCATATTACCATTCCTACTTTCACCCTTTCTAGCACTGGTACTGAAAGATCCAGATGGTTGAAAATCTCTCAGGACCAGTGTCACGTGAAGTCCAAAACTTTCTGCGAATTTGAAGGACCTGGTATTCTAGTAACACCAGGAATATTACAAATATAGAAATGTATGGATTATCATGGGGTACAGTGGGGTCATCTGCTCTCTGAGCTGAGCCAGCTGGGAGATGGTTTCCTTTGATCTTCCAGCTGAGGGAACCCTGAGAACCCCCTGCTGGGATCGGTTCCTACCAGTCTAGAGAAGGATGCTTTAAATTGGTTCTGTCAGGCTGATATCTAACTTAATCTGATGGATGAGCTATATAACTTCCCAGTAATGCTAGGGGACAGATTTCACACTTGGATGAGAGAGACTATGTAATTAGAAAACTGCCTGTGCTTGCTAGCAGAGCCAGGAAGGAGAGGAAAAAAAATGTGATTTAAACCAAAAGTGTCATTTTGGTTGCTTGCAATGAAACTTGCATTTGTGACTCCATGATGCATTCGATATGTCATATTGAAGGCGTCACACCTTTCCCTTAGTTGTCAGTCTATCAGGACGAGCCCCCAGTGGCTTCTGGGCCTCCCTGTGGCAGCATCCCTTGCAGGATCTATTGTTACACCCCAACTACATGCATTTTAAAGTCACTTGTCTCCCTGCGTGTCAGCTGATTGGCTGGCACGCCGAACTCTAATTGGTGGATGCTTGTATATGCATCAGGACAAATAATTATTGGGTTTTTTCCTGATTAATTTCTGATTTTGTTTCTTTTCTGCTTTTTCTGATTTGTTTGACCATTAGATTGGCCAAAAATGTTTAATGGTTGTTCAAGGTTACAGGTTAGTTAATCATTTGCTTTGTTAGGAGTACTTCACCAAATAGCTATTCATGTTTTGACCATTATTTTATATTAGGAGACTTCGACCAAAATTTCACCCACTGTGATGCTAGCTTTGACTGTTTTAGGTATTGGCTTTAGTATGGTCATCTTCTTCCTGTGTGTGTGTAGGTATATATATATATGTGTAGGTGTATATATATATATATATATATATATATATATATATATATATATATATATATATATATATATATTAGAATATAGATCAATTTCATATACAAGTATGTATCTAATCAGTTTGATATTAGAGTGTCTTTAGAACAGTCAGCCACACATCTGTGCAGGAAAGGCTGGCTGTGTGAAATCAAGAATAGTCAAATTTCCTTTCTGGGCAAATCCCCGATGTGTCCCCAATGTAGACACCTGTATGGTCATAGTTACATAGTTACATAGTTATTTTGGTTGAAAAAAGACATACGTCCATCGAGTTCAACCAGTACAAAGTACAACTCCAGCCCGTCCCCAACATACCCCTGTTGATCCAGAGGAAGGCGAAAAACCCCCCACAAGGCATGGTCCAATTAGCCCCAAAAGGGAAAAATTCCTTCCTGACTCCAGATGGCAATCAGATAAAATCCCTGAATCAACATCATTAGGCATAACCTAGTAATTGTAGCCATGGATGTCTTTCAACGCAAGGAAAGCATCTAAGCCCCCTTTAACCACTTGAGGACCTAGGGCTTTCTACCCCTTAAGGACCGGCCACTTTTTTTCCATTCAGACCACTGCAGCTTTCACGGTTTATTGCTCGCTCATACAACCTACCACCTAAATGAATTTTGGCTCCTTTTCTTGTCACTAATAAAGCTTTCTTTTGGTGCTATTTGATTGCTCCTGCGATTTTTACTTTTTATTATATTCAGCAAAAAAGACATGAATTTTGGCAAAAAAATGATTTTTCAAATAACCCTCCAGGACAGGTGCTTACATATGAGATTAGGCCCCGCCCCCAACAGGAAACACAAAGAACTAGCTCTCTATAAGTTCCACCTCTAACCTCTACCTGCCAGTTCTTTGTGTTTCCTGTTCCGGGGAACACCTAGCTCTCTGGCTAGGAGAGGTGGTCAGCAGCCAGGCAGTGCTGAGGCCATTAGGAACTAGTGAAGGGTAGCCTGGTCCAGGTGGAATGATGAGGTTTACCTTATCCACCGGGTGGTGGATTCTCCTGGGATGGCCGGCAGGTGCAGTGGTGACCAGGGGAGCGGCAGCGGAGGCAGCTAAGGCGGAGGCCATACACCCAACGGAGGAAGCTGGCGCCATGCGGAGGCGGAATGGTGGCTTCTGGAGTGTGCGGGGAGTGTGGCAGCGTGTCCAGGCGGAAGCGAGGGCAGTAACGCTGGCTATGCGAAACTTCCGCCCTTACGGTGACGTAATTTCCGGTTCCGGATTGGGTGCCTGCTTAGAGGCCGCGGCGTCCATCCCCACATGCGTTTGTGTGTAGGAGGAGATGGACGCAAAGCAGAAGACAGCAGATCAGGTAAGTGGAGGCTACGTCGGAGGACATTCGCCCGTCTGATCTGCAAGGTCTGATGTTAGTAGCCGCTGTCTGATTGAGGTCTGCTAAGGGGGGAAAGTTAATGTTTACCTATCCCGCATTCTGATCTCAGAGGTCTGATATTGTATTAAACAGATGCTTAGATGGTTAATATAGGAGTCATATACACAACCTAGTGCATGTTAGTTATAGTATATGCTAAATTTCCAGCGGCATTATTTATGGTCCCAACATAAAAGTTTATATGTGATTAAGTGTGGATATTAGGTGATTACTATTCAGTCTAAATCATCCTAATGCATATGGTGTTTTTGTTAACCAGTTAAAGCATCTAAGTTATATCAGGTGATTATAGGATGTTGGCAATTACTGATATATTTGTATATTGGATATGCACAGGGAATGGCTGTCAGTGCAATTGTCCTGATGCAAATTAGACTTTGTTTAGGCTATTATACGAATTGAATTAGGATCCAGGCCGCTCATATTATTCAATCATGTTGATATAGAGTAAGGTGGCTGTTTAACATATTGATGGGGTTATTTTGTATGTTTCCCTTAGGATGCTATGGAGTCTGATAGCTCTGAAAGGCCCAGGAGTTGCATTCTCTGTAATAAACCCTTACAACTGCACTGGCCAAAAGCATCCTGTCAGAAATGTATTTCAAGTATCATTAATGAAGATAATACAGCCTCTTGTAAAGACTTTATGTTTACAATGCGCCAAGAAATGGTTGAGACCTTTAAGGCATTTAGAGAAAGTCTACCTACCACCTCTGCACAAGGGCGGCAGCCTGAGCAGGTAGTTAAACCTAAAAAAAGCCACAAGTAAATCCCCTAGAATTATTTATTCATCAGAAGAAGAGCAAGAGAGTCACCACGAAACGGGTGAACCATACTCTGTGTCTTCTGAGGAATTGTCTGAACATGAGGAGACTGAAGATGCAAATAAGGCATCAAAGTTTAAATTTGCCTCAGAAGAGACAGAAGAGCTGCTTAAGGCAATTTATTCAACGCTAGATATACCACAGAAAAAGACGTCAGAAAAATCCTTGCATGACAAATTGTATATGGGAATGGAACCATCAGAGCAACTTTGTTTTCCTTTGCATAATTCTATGAAGAATTTAATTACATTACAATGGAAAGATCCTGAGAAAAGATTATTTATTTCAAAGGGATTTAAGAGACGTTTTCCGTTTGCAGAAGAGGATGCGAAGTTATGGGAGTCATGTCCCAAGCTTGACGCAGCTTTTAGCCAAGTCGAGAAAGATAATGAGTTAGCTTTCGAGGATTTTGGTAGACTTAAGGATCCAGGGGATAAAAGAATTGAATTTTCACTTAAAAAGGCTTGGTCAGCTTGTGCGACCAACTTCAAACCAGCCGCAGCAACGACCTGTGTATCCCGCACTATGTCTGTATGGTTGGAAAGAATTAAAAGATTGGTTGATGAAGATGCACCTAAGAAAGATATTCTTGAAGCCATTGAGGTGGTTGAGGGTGGTAATGATTATGTGATTGATGCAGCCTCAGAATCACTAAGAGTAACAGCAAGATCCACGGCACTAATAAATAATGCACGTAGGAATCTATGGTTAAAAACGTGGGATGGGAGTCAGACATCAAAAGCCAGGGCATGTAGTCTTCCCTTCTCAGGAGATTTATTATTTGGTCCACAGCTCCAGGAGGTATTAGAGCGTACAGCCAGCAAAAAGACAACCTTTCCTAAAAAGAGAAAGTTTGAGCCAAAAAAGAAGCCGTTTTTTCGTAAAAGACAGGCACAGGGTAAGGAACAGCAGAGGCGTAAGCCTTGGGCAGGCAATAGAGGTTTTACCAAAAGAAATCCGTTGTTCAGATCAACGGAAAATAAGGACAGACCATGACGCCAACAAGGTGGGAGGCAGGTTAAAAAAGTTCCTACTAGGTTGGAAAGAAATAACAAAAAACAAATTTATTTTAGATCTAGTAGAAAATGGATACAAGATCCAATTTTCAAAACCTCCTCCCAATCGATTTGTAATTACTCAGGCCCCAAGAGTGCCAGAGGAAAAGAGAGCGATGTTACAGATAGTGCAGGATATGCTCGCAAGAGACGTGGTCTGCAGAGTTCCAGTAGATCAGGAAGAAAGGGGATTCTACTCCAGAGTCTTTTTGGTAAAGAAGCCCACAGGGAAATATCGTTTGATATTAAACCTCAAACCTCTGAATCCATATATAAAATACGAGAGATTCCGAATGGAGACAGTATTTACGATGCGAAACCTACTGTTCCCAGATTGTTTCATGATCAATATCGATTTAACAGATGCTTATTGGCATATCCCAATAAGGAAAGAATCTCTAGTTTTCCTTCGATTCAGTATCAAAACGAGTTCAGGTCCAGAACATTTTCAATTTTGCGGTCTTCCATTCGGAATCTCTTCAGCACCCAGAATTTTCACAAAAGTAATGTCAGAGATTGTGGGGGCTCTACACCTCAGGGGCATTCTTGTAATCCCATACCTGGACGATTTGTTAGTACTAGCCGACAGTATTCAAAGACTGGAAAACCACAAGAAGTTGGTGATAGAACTCTTAGAGCGGACAGGTTGGCTAGTGAATTTTCAGAAATCCTACCTCATTCCAACACAGCAGATTCAGTTCCTGGGGTTCAGGGTGGATTCAGTGTCTCAAAAATTATATCTTCCACAGGACAAGATAATGAAACTCCAGACAATGGTACAGCAATACCAGAGGGAAACAGTCACAACAGTAAGACAAGTAATGAGGTTGATAGGATTTTTAACCTCCACAGCTCCATCAGTATACTGGGCACTGAGGCACATAAGACACATACAGCAATGGCTTCTGCAGAATTGGAGAGGAGTTCAAACGGCCATAGATCAGACCCTTTGTATGCCAGCAGAGATAAAGCAGAGCCTAGATTGGTGGGTCCAGGAGGACAGACTGATACAGGGTCGTTTATGGAGATATCCGATAACGAGGGTATTAACGACAGATGCCAGCCTGATAGGTTGGGGGGCTCATATAGAAGGCATTTATTTACAGGGTACTTGGTCGAAAGAAGTAATGACTCACTCGTCAAACTTTCGAGAATTGCTAGCAGTAAAGGAGGCACTGATACAGGCGGCCGACAAGATAAGAGGCCACCATCTCCAAGTCAGGTCAGACAACATCACAGTAGTGATGTATTTGAACAAACAAGGAGGTACGAGGTCAGAACAGCTTCTAAAGCTAGTACTACAGATATTAGATTGGGCAGAACAGAACCTTCAATCGATTTCAGCAGTTCATCTCAAGGGGTCACTGAATACTATGGCGGATCTATTAAGCAGAAAAAGATTGTCAAATTCAGAGCTAAGCCTAAACCCAAAAGTGTTCAGGGAGTTGACACAGAAGTGGGGTTGTCCTCAAGTAGATCTGTTTGCCAACTGGAAGAACACACACTGCGACCACTTTTTTTCCCTAGATCCAAGAGGAGCTTTAGGAGTAGATGCCTTGGCTCAGACATGGGATTTTCAGATCGCCTATGCCTTCCCGCCAATCCCTCTATTATCAGTAGTATTACAAAAGCTAAGGTCAACTACAATGTATATGATACTGATTGCACCCAATTGGCCAAAACGAGTCTGGTTCCCAATGATAAAATCGATGTTGGTGGACAAACCGATCCAATTGAGAGACAGACACAGCCTCCTCAAAAGAGAAGACGAGTGGACTCAGATTCCCAATCTTCAGCTGACAGCGTGGTTTCTGAGGGGCAAATCTTAAAAAGAAGAGGATTATCTGACAGAGTAACAAGAACGATACTGAACAGTAGGAAAAGCGTTACGAGGGCAATCTACTTAAAGTATTGGAAGACCTTTTGTAATTGGAAAGAGCAATCAGGTCTGAAATCCAACAGACTGGCCTCAGTATTAGAATTTTTGCAGGATGGAGTCGACAAGAGACTGGCATTAAGTACTTTGAAAGTGCAGATTGCAGCCCTTTCAGTTTTTCTTAATAGGCGGTTAGCCTTAGAACCCTTAGTTATTAGATTTCTGAAATCGGTAGAACGTTCTAGGCCAGTAATGAAACGTTCATACCCAAGATGGGATTTAACTTTAGTTCTAAACGTCTTAATGAGTGAGGACTTTGAGCCATTAAATGAAATTTCATTACGATTATTAACAATGAAAACAGTTTTTTTGGTAGCAGTGACCTCAGCAAGGAGGATAAGCGAACTGGAGGCACTAAGCTCGGTTGAACCTTTTTGTTTAATTTTTCACGATAGGGTAGTCCTGAAGACGACGAGTGAATTCTTGCCAAAGGTTGCTACCCTGTCCAATAGGATGCAAGAGATTGTATTGCCATCCTTTTGTAAAAATGCAACAGATCCAAGGGAAATTAAATGGCATAAACTAGATGTCAGGAGATGTTTGCTATTTTATTTAGACAGAGTAAAGGAGTTTAGAAAATCTACGGCATTATTTGTGAATTTTTCTGGAGCAGCAAAGGGAAAAAGCATGTCTAAGGCCTCTATAGCAAGATGGATCAGATCCTGCATTAAGGAAGCATATAGTCTTAAGGGAGTTCCAGGTCCAAGAGAAGTAACAGCACATTCGGCTAGGTCAGTTGCAACTTCCTAGGCTTACAGAGCTGGAGCGACGGCAACCGAAATCTGCAAGGCGGCCACCTGGAAGACGGTGAACACCTTCATCAAACACTACAGGTTGGATCTATTATCGGCAGAGGAACAGACTTTTGGAAGAAAGGTTCTTCAGGCTGTGATCCCTCCCTAAGGTTAGTGTTATTTATTGCATATCATCTCATATGTAAGCACCTGTCCTGGAGGGTTATTTGAAAAAACCAAAATTAGCTTACCTGGTAATGCTGTTTTTAATAACCCTCCAGGACAGGTGACCCACCCTAGAAACTTATGGTTGCATGTAAATAATTTGATGTGTAAACATGTGGTCATAAAAAGGTTTTTTAACTATAAACGGATATTTAGGTAATGTGTGAAGTAGAATAATCTATCGGAACAGTTAATTGGAACATACTGGCAGGTAGAGGTTAGAGGTGGAACTTATAGAGAGCTAGTTCTTTGTGTTTCCTGTTGGGGGCGGGGCCTAATCTCATATGTAAGCACCTGTCCTGGAGGGTTATTAAAAACAGCATTACCAGGTAAGCTAATTTTGGTTTTTTTTTAACTTTCTGTGCTGACAGTTTTCAAATAAAGTAAAATTTCTGTATACATGCAGCACGAAAAATGTGGACAAACATGTTTTGGATAAAAAAAACCCCATTCAGCGTATATTTATTGGTTTCGGTAAAAGTTATGGCGTTTACAAACTATGGTGCAAAAAGTGAATTTTCCCATTTTCAAGCATCTATGACTTTTCTGACCCCCTGTCATGTTTCATGAGGGGCTAGAATTCCAGGATAGTATAAATACCCCCCAAATTACCCCATTTTGGAAAGAAGACATCCCAAAGTATTCACTGAGAGGCATAGTGAGTTCATAGAAGATATTATTTTTTGTCACAAGTAAGCGGAAAATGACACTTTGTGAGAAAAAAAAAAAAAAAGTTTCCATTTCTTCTAACTTGCACCAAAAAAAAATGAAATCTGTCACAGACTCACCATGCCCCTCTCTGAATACCTTGAAGGGTCTACTTTCCAAAATGGGGTCATTTGTGGGGTGTGTTTACTGTCCTGACATTTTGGGGGGTGCTAAATTGTAAGCACCCCTGTAAAGCCTAAAGGTGCTCATTGGACTTTGGACCCCTTAGCGCAGTTAGGCTGCAAAAAAGTGCCACACATGTGGTATTGCCGTACTCAGGAGAAGTAGTATAATGTGTTTTGGGGTGTATTTTTACACATACCCATGCTGGGTGGGAGAAATATCTCTGTAAATGACAATTTTTTAATTTTTTTTACACATAATTGTCCATTTACAGAGGTATTTCTCCCACCCAGCATGGGTATGTGTAAAAATACACCCCAAAACACATTGTACTACTTCTCCCGAGTACAGCGATACCACATGTGTGGCACTTTTTTGCACCCTAACTGCGCTAAAGGGCCCAAAGTCCAATGAGTACCTTTAGGATTTCACAGGTCATTTTGCGGAATTTGATTTCCAGACTACTCCTCACGGTTTAGGGCCCCTAAAATGCCAGGGCAGTATAGGAACCCCACAAATGACCCCATTTTAGAAAGAAGACACCCCAAGGTATTCCGTTAGGAGTATGGTGAGTTCATAGAAGATTTTATTTTTTGTCACAAGTTAGCGGAAAATTGATTTTTATTGTTTTTTTCACAAAGTGTCATTTTCCACTAACTTGTGACTAAAAATAAAATCTGCTATGAACTCACCATACTCCTAACGGAATACCTTGGGGTGTCTTCTTTCTAAAATGGGGTCATTTGTGGGGTTCCTATACTGCCCTGGCATTTTAGGGGCCCTAAACCGTGAGGAGTAGTCTGGAAATCAAATTCCGCAAAATGACCTGTGAAATCCTAAAGGTACTCATTGGACTTTGGGCCCTTTAGCGCAGTTAGGGTGCAAAAAAGTGCCACACATGTGGTATCGCCGTACTCGGGAGAAGTAGTACAATGTGTTTTGGGGTGTATTTTTACACATACCCATGCTGGGTGGGAGAAATATCTCTGTAAATGACAATCTTTTGATTTTTTTACACACAATTGTCCATTTACAGAGGTATTTCTCCCACCCAGCATGGGTATGTGTAAAAATACACCCCAAAACACATTGTACTACTTCTCCCGAGTACGGCAATACCACATGTGTGGCACTTTTTTGCAGCCTAACTGCGCTAAAGGGCCCAAAGTCCAATGAGTACTTTTAGGATTTCACAGGTCATTTTGCGGAATTTGATTTCCAGACTACTCACGGTTTAGGGCCCCTAAAATGCCAGGGCAGTATAGGAACCCCACAAATGACCCCATTTTAGAAAGAAGACACCCCAAGGTATTCCGTTAGGAGTATGGTGAGTTCATAGAAGATTTTATTTTTTGTCACAAGTTAGCGGAAAATTGATTTTTATTGTTTTTTTCACAAAGTGTCATTTTCCACTAACTTGTGACAAAAAATAAAATCTGCTATGAACTCACCATACTCCTAACGGAATACCTTGGGGTGTCTTCTTTCTAAAATGGGGTCATTTGTGGGGTTCCTATACTGCCCTGGCATTTTAGGGGCCCTAAACCGTGAGGAGTAGTCTGGAAATCAAATTCCGCAAAATGACCTGTGAAATCCTAAAGGTACTCATTGGACTTTGGGCCCTTTAGCGCAGTTAGGGTGCAAAAAAGTGCCACACATGTGGTATCGCCGTACTCGGGAGAAG
This sequence comes from Hyperolius riggenbachi, assembly GCF_040937935.1. Taxonomy (NCBI): domain Eukaryota; kingdom Metazoa; phylum Chordata; class Amphibia; order Anura; family Hyperoliidae; genus Hyperolius; species Hyperolius riggenbachi. The sequence continues at coordinate 379,359,234 of NC_090647.1, read as the reverse complement.
TAGTACAATGTGTTTTGGGGTGTATTTTTACACATACCCATGCTGGGTGGAAGAAATACCTAACGGCAACGTTTTCTTCGGATGCGTTGACCTGGGGCACACGGAAGCTGATAGGCGTAATGCCTTCCATGCAGTCGGCTAGTTGCATCTGGGGGGGGGGGGGGCTGGATACAGGATGTCCAGAACGATCTGTTCCTGAAATTGAAGGAAAGATCCAGTTCTCCCAGCCTTACTGTAGAGAACAAAGCTGTTGTAAACTGCCAATTGAATCAGATAAAAAGACACTTTCTTATACCAGCGTCTTGTTTTCCGGGAAATTAAATAGGGCGCTAACCTCTGGTCATTGAAGTCCACCCCTCCCATGTTGACATTATATTCGTGGACGACAAGGGGCTTTTCAATGACCTTAGTTGCCCGCTGAATTTGGACTGTCGTGTCTGTGTGAATGGTGGACAGAAAGTAAACGTCCCTCTTGTCCCTCCATTTCACCGTGAGCAGGTCTTCAGTACGCAAGGCGGCCCTCTGCCCCCGTTGAAGTCTGGTGGTAACGAGCCGTTGGGGGAAGCCCTGGCGACTAGGCCGCGCAGTGCCACAGCATCGGATTCCTTCTAACTTTAAGTGCTGAAAGAGGGCCACACTTGTGTAATAATTGTCCACAAAAAGATGGTACCCCTTCTGGAACAAGGGTGACACCAAGTCCCACACAACCTTTCCACTGCTCCCCAGGTAGTCAGGTCATCCGACCGGCTCCAATTTTGAGTCTTTTCCCTCATAGACCCTAAAACGACATGTATAGCCTGTGGCCCTTTCACAGAGCTTATACAGTTTCACCCCATACCGGGCGCGCTTGCTTGGGATGTACTGTTTGATGCCAAGGCGCCCGGTAAAGCGTAAGAGGGACTCGTCTACGCAGATGTTCTGTTCAGGGATATAAGCATCTGCAAATGTTGATGACAGGTGGTCTATGAGGGGCCGAATTTTGTGGAGCCGGTCATAAGCAGGGTGGCCCTTTTCATGACAGGTTTTGTCGTCGTTGAAGTGCAGGAAGCGCAGGATGGACTCAAATCGTGTCCTGGACATGGCAGCAGGGTACAAGGGAACATGATTTACTGGGTTCGTAGACCAATACGACCGCAGTACATTCTGTTTCATTAGTCCCAAGTGAAGGATAAGGGCCAAAAAGATTTTAATGTCGGAAACTTGGACTGGTTTCCACCCGAAAGGCTGGGCATACATGCTCTCCGGGTGCTCGGTGATGAATTGTGTGGCTTTACGGTTGGTCTCAACCACAATTAAGTCCAGGAGAACCTGGGTGATGAACAGCTGCAAAAAGTCTAGGGCCGTTCCTAGATGAGCTGTCGCCACCTGGACTCCAGACTGGGCGGTGAAAGGGGGCACTACAGGTGCGGTGGAATCAGGGGATTGCCAATCTGGTTGTGCCAGCACCTCTGGGAGTCTATGGGTACTACGGGCCCGTCTTCTTATTGGTGGCTGCGATGGAGGTACTACTGCACTTGCCACCGTACCAGTTTCAACTTCCATGCTGACGCTCACCACTTCGCCAGGGTCTACGGAAGCACTGGCACTAAGTCCAGGAGATGCTGCGCTGCTGGTGCCTGCCTCACCAAGAAAACTATCATCAGCGCTAGCACCACCCTGCTGCCCTTGAGGCGGATCCTGCGCCACCTGCGGTCTAACGACTTGGGGTCTGGTACGCCTGGCTCTAGCCGGGACCATAGCCTCGTCATCACTTTCGGTCAAGGAACCACTGCTTTCTACAGGTTCAAATTCGGACCCGGAAGATTCGACGGATGATTCTTCCCAAAAGAACTCATCCGACTGGTCCATGTACCTGTATACCTCGTCATCGGAAAGCCCCCTTCTTGCCATTGTGGATTACTAAATTTATGGGGTTTTCCTCCGAGACTACCCAGAAAAAAAGAGCACCTACCTAGCAAAAAGGGAGTATTTGAGAGGTATTGGGGTTGGTGGGAAGTGGGGTCTCAGAGGCAATCAAACAATTACGGGACAATCAAATACAATTACAGCACAATCGAATCCAATCACAGCACAATCAAATCTGATGCACTCGGAAGGTGATGGGGGGAGGGTGGGATTGGGTGTGGCGGGAAGTGGGGTCTCAGGCAATCAAACAATCACGGGGCAATCGAAGTCGATCACGGGACAATCAAATACAATTACAGCACAATCGACTCCAATCACAGCACAAGCAAATCTGATGCACTCGGAAGGTGATGGGGGGAGGGTGGGATTGGGTGTGGCGGGAAGTGGGGTCTCAGGCAATCAAACAATCACGGGGCAATCGAAGTCGATCACGGGACAATCAAATACAATTACAGCACAATCGACTCCAATCACAGCACAAGCAAATCTGATGCACTCGGAAGGTGGTGGGGGGGGGGGGGGGGAGGGGGGGGTTGGGTGTGGTGGGGGGGGGGGAGGGGGGGGGGGTTGGGTGTGGTGGGAAGTGGGGTCTCAGGCAATCAAACAATCATGGGGCAATTGAAGTCGATCACGGGACAATAAAATACAATTACAGCACAATCGACTCCAATCACAGCACAAGCAAATCTGATGCACTCTGAAGGTGATGGGGGAAGGGTGGGATTGGGTGTGGCGGGAAGTGGGGTCTCAGGCAATCAAACAATCACGGGGCAATCGAAGTCGATCACGGGACAATCAAATACAATTACAGCACAATCGAATACAAGCGCAGCACAATCGAATACAAGCGCAGCACAGTCAAATACAATGCACTTGGACGGTGATTAGGGGGGGGGGTCTGAGGGCGATTTGAGGGGGTGGGGGGTTGATCAGGAGCCTGCACGGGGCAGACTGAGTCCTGATCTGATGAGAGGCAGACACAGGGGGTTACTGATCGCAGATCAGTTAGTGATCGCTGGGGAGGACAGATGTAAACAAAGAGCAGGGGATGTAATCAGAAGGGGGGTATGAGGGCAATCGAGGGCCTGGGCAGGTGATCGGTTACCCCCGCGGGGCAGTTAGGGTCTGCTCTGATGGGTGGGGGTGCTAAGGGGTGATGGACAGGTGATAGACAGGTGATCAGAGGGGGATCAGAGGGGGATCAGGGGATAAGGTAGCTGTATACAGATGTATACAGTATACAGGGGGGTAGTCTGGGATGGGGTCTGGGGGTGATCTAAAGGTAGGGGGGGGGATCAGGGGTGATTAGGAGGCAGTTAGGGACCTAAACTAAAGGGCAGCGTCGCTAGTTAGTGGCAGGTGGGGGGGGGGGGGGGTTTGCAGGGGTGCAAGGGTGCTGGGCAGGGGTCTGCTGGGGTGATCAGGGGGGGTATGAGGCCTGGGGTGGGTGATCAGGGAGGCTGTGGGCAAAATCAAGCTGCGTGCAGTGAGACTTACAAGTGCTTCCTCCTCGCTGGTGGTCTCTGGAACAATGAGACCACGAGGCGAGGAGGAAGCACGTATAAGGCACTTTGTTTACCTAACAAAGTGCCTTATACACTCTGATTGGGCAATTATGCGGATTCCTGCGGATTTATGCGGAGACAAAATGCCCGAGTAACGATCCCGGGCGGAGGATCGCGTCACGGATGACGCGATCGCTCCGCCCATGCCCTTAGAAGGACCGCCGCCTCTGTGGGTGAGCCGCTCCTTCAGGGCTCCACTTCCCGGCCGCCTCTGTGCGTTAGGCGGTCGGGAAGTGGTTAAATGCAGGTATAGAGTTTGCCATAACGACTTCCTGTGGCAATGCATTCCACATCTTAATCACTCTTACTGTAAAGAACCCTTTCCTAAATAAATGGCTAAAACGTTTTTCCTCCATGCGCAGATCATGTCCTCTAGTCCTTTGAGAAGGCCTAGGGACAAAAAGCTCATCTGCCAAGCTATTATATTGCCCTCTGATGTATTTATACATGTTAATTAGATCTCCTCTAAGGCGTCTTTTCTCTAGACTAAATAAACCCAGTTTATCTAACCTTTCTTGGTAAGCGAGACCTTCCATCCCACATATCAATTTTGTAGCTCGTCTCTGCACCTGCTCTAAAACTGCAATATCTTTTTTGTAATGTGGTGCCCAGAACTGAATTCCATATTCCAGATGTGGCCTTACTAGAGAGTTAAACAGGGGCAATATTATGCTAGCATCTCGAGTTTTTATTTCCCTTTTAATGCATCCCAAAATTTTGTTTGCTTTAGCTGCAGCGGCTTGGCATTGAGTATGATTATTTAACTTGTTGTCGATAAGTATTCCTAAGTCCTTCTCCAAGTTTGATGTCCCCAACTGTATCCCATTTATTTTGCATGGTGCTAGACCATTGGTACGAGCAAAATGCATGACTTTACATTTGTCAACATTGAACTTCATCTGCCATGTATGTGCCCATATAGCCATCCTATCCAGATCCTGTTGCAATATGACACTATCTTCCTGAGAGTTGATGATTCTGCACAATTTTGTATCATCTGCAAAAATAGCAACATTGCTCACTACTGCATCTACTAGGTCATTAATAAATAAATTGAAGAGCACTGGACCCAGTACAGACCCCTGTGGGACCCCACTGCTAACAGTCTCCCATTTTGAGTACGATCCATTGACCACAACTCTTTGTTTTCTATCCATTAGCCAGTTCCCTATCTATGCACACAAACTCTTCCCCAGTCCTTGCATCCTCAACTTTTGCACCAGACTTCTGTGGGGAACAGTGTCGAAGGCCTTTGCAAAGTCCAAGTATATCACATCTACAGCATTCCCAATATCCATATTAGCATTCACTACCTCATAAAAGCTGAGCATGTTAGTCAAACAGGACCTGTCTTTAGTAAACCCATGTTGATGCTGAGAAATAAGATTATTTTCTACTATGAAGTCATGTATAGTATCTCTTAGTAACCCCTCAAATAGTTTGCATACAACTGATGTTAAGCTTACAGGTCTATAATTTCCTGGATCAGATTTTTTGCCCTTTTTAAATAATGGGAAAACGTGGGCTGTACGCCAATCCACTAGGACTCTGCCAGTTGCAAGAGAGTCACAAAAGATAAGATAAAGGGGCTTAGCTATAACTGAACTTAATTCTCTTAGGACCCGAGGATGCATGCCATCCGGGCCAGGTGCCTTGTCTATTTTTAATTTATTTAGTCTTGCCTTTACTTCTTCCTGCGTTAAGTATTTAATATTACAGTTAGAAGATTGATATTAAATACTTAACGCAGGAAGAAGTAAAGGCAAGACTAAATAAATTAAAAATAGACAAGGCACCTGAAAGGAAGTGTATAAATATCATGTTTTCCCCTTGATTATTGAACTGTGTTATTTCTTGTAAATCACATGTTTTTCTGTAATTCTGGTAATATACTGAGCAAATCCTGTATTCTGTAGCATATTAGGACAAGGATGAAATCATAAAGCTAGCATAATTTGTGCTCACATCTTGTGTGTGTGTGTGTGTGTGTGTGTGTGTGTGTATTTTGTTGACCCTTTTATGTCCTGGCACCAGGAGCCTAAGACAACTGAAACATCTGAAACCTGACTAGGCCATAGCCTGGCTTTAGTAGTAACACTTCCTTTCAGTGAGTGCTTCTGTCTGGGCCCGTGATAGCCTATGCTGGGCTTGCGCTCACACCAAGTGCCTTGTCATGCTGCGGATTTCTGCCTGTCTCTTAACCAAAGCTTCTTGCAGATTTTGATTACCTGTTGCCTAGGGTGACCAAGCGTCCTCTTTTCCCCGGACAGGTCCTCTTTTTCCGACCTGTCCGGGGCGTTCGGCCGTTTTTTTTAAATGTCCGGGTAGCGGCTGAGCTAGCCTGGAGTCGTCCTCTCTCTGTCCCTCTCCTCTTCCATCCAATCATCTACAGCCTTTTTGGAGTGGCATCTCTCTCCAACAAATGAGGAGAGAGACAGCCCCGCCCCCAGAAAGCACATCATCCGAGGCAGTGAAGGAGAAGTCTAGGAAGCCTGAACACCATGTGACAAGAGACTCCAGGGGCTGCTGGACACTGGCTCTGGGTCATCCTGTGTTCTCCCCAGCCTTTCTCTGTCCAGCATGTCACACAGCATTGCAGCAGCCAGCTGAGCCAGGTAACGTGTGTGGCTCAGCCTTACTCCGTCACTCAGAACAGCCGCTGCTCTCTGAAGTTATAGAATGTGAGTGATAAAGTGCTGGAATGGTCAGGGTCAGTCAGGGATGGAATGTGTGCTGCGGCCATTTACTTTATTCTTCTTGTCTCCACCCAGCAGCCTGGTAACCTCATCCATTCGTTTAGCAGCCAGACGTAAACACTAGCTGCCAGTCCAGGAATGATCGAGGCAAAAGGGAGAAATAGAGCAGGAGTCACACAGTGTACTTTTTTTCACAGGGAGGGGGGAGCAGGCAAGCAGTGCACACAATGCTGCTTCTGTACAGGCTGTATTATTTGCTCAAGCAGGTAGTGACAGGTTGGCACTGCAGTATACTCACGAGCGTGGTGAGCTGTGCGCTAATGGCGTATCATAGATTCCTGCTTCACTAGCGTGCACTTGTGCATTTTATACTTTTGTACTCATTGCATTTGTTTGGAAATGTGCTGCCAATCTCATAGCATTTGTTGGGAATTCTTCTGCAAATCTGATTGCAATTTGTGGTCGGCCAGCCCTCCACCATGTGGTCTGGAAAAAAAACGGCCCGCCACCATGCCCGCGAAGTTGGACAGCACACTGCTAAGGTCTTGTATATTTGGCCCCACCCATGACCACGCCCACATGCTGTTGTGATCGTCCTCTTTTTTGGAAATCAAAATATGGTCACCCTACTGTTGCCGACCCGGATTGTACCTGACCTTGCATCTTACTGGATTTCCTGCTGCCAGCCTCGGATTGTTAAAGGACCTTGCATGAATGCTGCCTGCCCTGATCCCGGCCTGTTTGACTAAGCATCTGTATTGTGATTACACTTTTATCTGGATTGCCTTAGCCCATAGGCCTCAGGTGACTATTCAAGTATACTGTGTCTGCATTACCTTGATGTGTGTGGTGAATGCTATGTGCCAGGTTGTATGCTACATCTGCCTGCACGGTTGTGTAGTTTGTTGCTAGGCAGGAGCGTACGCAGGTGTTAGGGCTGGGTTATAGGTCAGTCATATGAGCATATAGTCTGACCTATAGCAAGTAGCCAGACAAGCCTGACAAGAAGTTTATAAATAGCCTGGCATTCTTTCTGAACATCAGATAATAAAGGGATATAGTTAGCTTTAAACAGATTTGCCATGTTTGGCATAAGTATTGTACTCCTTTATGTGCCCAGGAAAAGGAAAATTGAGACTATAATATCGTTCTTACATGACGAGAAATATTAATGCTCAGCATATAAGACTTGTTTTGATCTAGTTTGTAATATGAGACATTAGCAACATTTTGAAATTCTATGAGAAGATGGGGAGAGATCTTATTGGGTCAGTAAGAATCAGAGCCACGTCGTCAGCAAACAGGCTGATGATGTGTTTATCTTTGTTAATTATCATACCTTTGATTTGTTGTTTAGACCTTATATTCTGAGCTAGGGTTGTCATCATAAGTACAAATATTGTTGGGGATAACAGACACCCTTGTTGGGTGCCATTGGAGCAGGGCCGCCCCACCCATGAGGCGGAGTGAAGCAAGTTCCTCAGGCGGTGGATGTGGCGGTGGGGGGGTGGTGTCGGGCGGCGGTACCAGGCAGAAAGAGGGAGTGTGCCTGGCTTTTGCAGCCTCCCGCTTTACCACTGCCCGTCGTGCTGCCTGATGCCCTGAATATCACTGAGCACCGCCGTGATAGTAATGATGACCCGCCGCTGCCTCCTGCCCGCAAGCGCGAGATGGATGCAAGCTGCGGCCGCCTGCCCCACCAGTGCGAGATGGATGCCCGCCCCCTGCCATTGCTGCCGCCATACGCCAGTGAGTGAGTCACTCATTTTGCTGCCTTGCTGGAGTCTCACTGGCAGCTCCGTCTGTGACTGACAGACATTCACTAGCAGCATCCCCATATACCATGGGCATAGGCATTCCCTATATAACAGCATGCCTATATGCCATAATTCCCTATATAACAGCATCCCCAAATACCAACATTCACTACATAACATCATCAACATATACCAGCATTCCCTATATACTGAGCATTCCCTACCAGCATTCCCTGTATACCAGGCATTCCCTACCAGAATATACCAGAATTCCCTATATAACAGCATCCCCCCTATTTATTACCAACATTCTCTATATACCAGGCATACCCTATTAGCATCCCCTATACCAGCACTCCCTATATAATGGCATCCTCTGTACCAGCATCCCCTATATTAGCATTCCCTATATACCAGCATTCTCTCCCTTCATACCAGCATCACTATACCAGCATTCCCTATATACCAGCATTCCCTATAAACCAACAATCCCTTTATATCAGCATCACTATACCAGCATTCCCTATATACCATCATTATATAGCAATATACTCTATACCACATCACTGTACCAGCATTCCCTATAAACCATCATCCTCTATACCAGCATTCCCTATATACGAGCAGCCCCGATACCAGTATGCCCTCCACCAACATTCCCTATATACCAGCATCCTTATACTGGTATCCCTACTACTCGGCCGGCAGCCTGCTCCATTCCCAGCTGTTCCACCTGAGTCCCTTATGTCCCACTATTCTGCTGGCAGCCTGCTCCATTCCCAGCTCCTCGAACTGAATCCCTTATGTCCCACATCTCTGCTGGTAGCCCGCTCCATTCTTGGCTCCTTCACCTGATTCCCTTATGTCCCACTACGCTGCTGGGAACCTGCTCCATTTACAGCTCCTCCTGATTCAGGGCATCAGGCGCAGAGATTACAGGGGCAGCATGTTTGTACTGTGACTGCATGCAGTTAATGTGAACAGAGTAGGAGAGTAAGAAGTCATTGTCATAGACCGCACGGCCCGGTCCTTGATCGGGTCAATCACTCAGAGTCAGAAACTCGGTCTCGCTGTCGCTTTGCGCATAGATGCCCATATGTGGATTCGCAGTCTATGAACCGACTAGCCGAGAGGAGCGTCCTGACTCCAAAGGATTCACCACACATGTACAATTCAAAAGCTTGCCACCACCTGTGAGACATCACAGGACTGTAAATATTTTAGCACGCTGTGAACACTGTAAGTTAACCCTTAGCTGTATGCGGGTATTGGCGCCAGATCTGTTTATCTGTGCCCGATTCAAGCATACAAGTTATAAATACAAGATATTCTGGAATACAAGGTAACGTTTTCGGAGGAGTAAGTACGATTATGTATGTTCAGAAACCGGTCATAACTGTTAAACAATTTTTAAACGTTTAATAACAAAAATGCATTACACACATTTACATACACTAATTAACATATACACATAAAGCTTAAAATAAAAGGGAATAATTGTAAAAAGGTTTACTTAGCCGAAATGCAGTCTGTGTGGGAATATTTCCTTCTGGGAGAATAAATGCAACGTCCTTGGTTTCAGAATTAGAGGTCTTTAGGTATAATTTGTAATCCAAACTGAGGTTACAGTTTCAAGATGGCTGCTAACCACATGGTCCTCTGGTTAGCAGCAGCAGGTTGAGTTGTAATCCAGATGATGTTAAAATGGAGGACTCCAGTCCGCCTGCTAGCAATGTGCTTTTGATGAAGCTGGTTTGGGGGTGTGGCCACGCCTGCTCCCTCTGAATTACCCACCATTGACAGGCCACCTCCTCCTAGGAGGATATGAGCTTAAATTGTAAAATACTGTAACTCATAAACTATACATGTCATATTTGGGTGGATCGCAGATTTATAATTGTCAGAAAATACCGATTAATATGACATCTTGCATGAGGGTGTTAGGCTGACCGGTCCCCAAGCAGGGTCGTACCCCAATAAGTTATTGTTATGAATTTTATATCAGTACATTGGGCAGATTTTAACGAATAAGTCTATATTAATTTCATAGCCGTGCTATACACGGTTTTCATTTTACAGACCGAACTCATAAACTACATTCATTTAAACCTGTTCCCCCAGCGGTGCCTCTGTGTCTGAGGTTCAGTGGACTCCTGCGGGGCTAGGCTTCCTTTAGCTGAAAGGACCTAAAGGTCCGTACACACGCCGGACTTTAGGCAACGACGGGTCCGTCGTTGCCTCCCGCTGGGTGGGCGTGCCAGCGACAGTCCGGCGTGTGTACGCTCTGTCGTCAGACTGATACGGCTGTTTCTGAGCGATCCGCCCGGCGGATCGCTCAGAAACAGCCGTATCAGTCTGACGACAGAGCGTACACACGCCGGACTGTCGCTGGCACGCCCACCCAGCGGGAGGCAACGACGGACCCGTCGTTGCCTAAAGTCCGGCGTGTGTACGGACCTTTATGGTGTGTTAATTAGCATCGGAGTGTGACCAGCTACAACACCCTTTGATGTATTATACTAGGCTAGGGTTTCACACCTCTGGGTCTAATTAACAAGTCAATTCAATGTGGGTGATGGGTTAGCTTTCACTCAGCAGAGAGGGAAAGACATCTATTGTATGTTTAAAAAGAAAAAAAGTCATTCTGCTCTGCTGTGCAGAATGATACAGAATCGCTAATCGTCTTGATTTCCGTATCATTCATCACAGTCATCGTTGGGGAAAAGCAGCTTGTTGTGCTGTGTGAGGAGTCTGACAGTGAGTGAGCAAGGGAGAGGCAGGAGAGCACCAATGTTTCATTTGACTTGCACAGCTGAAGGAAGAAGGTGGCACTGCTGTCCTGACCGAGGAGGAATGGAGTGGCTGAGGGTGAGCAGTTTGTTTGTCATAGACTCATAACCATCCAGTGTGCTATTGTGTTGAGCTGCAGCATGCCACGTGAGAACATTAAAAGAAGCAGAGTAAATTGTCGGGTGCCGTGTGATCATTCCAAATCCTAACAAGTTTGCCTCAGGCAGCAAAAAGTCTAGTCCGGCCCTGCATTGGAGATATTGATAGAATTTGATAAATAGCCAGCTGAGATATCATTAGCCGAGGGGACTGAATATAATCCCTATTGCCTTCAGTTTTGGGCCCTGAATCCCAAATTTGACAGACCTCTGCATGTTTTATTATGTTTATTATTATACGCCTAGTACCATCCTTGTTTTCCCCTAGTGAATTGCACCTGGTCTGTAGATAGGAGCTCGGGAGTAGCTGTCATTAAACAGTTTGCAATAGCTTGTAGTAAAGCTTAGTATCAGCATTTAAGAGTGATATAGGCCGATAGTTGGTTGGGCATTTAGTATCTTTTGCCCGTTTGGGGATGACTGTGATCATAGCCTCTAGGTGTCATGCTGCCTGCTGTTTGAATTCCTGCTGGTGTCGCACTATGGACTTTACATGAACTTCCGCTGTCCACTAGCAGAGGTCTTACCTCCAGTGCTGCTCAGATACCACTTTTCACTTTCTGGATCTAATTCGGATCCGGAAACCCCTCTATCCGATCCGGGTCGGATATCTGAGTTCAAAATTTTCCGATCCGAATCCGAATCGGATATCCGACCGCAATATCCGACGGATTTGGATATCCGGATAGAAAACCGGAAATGGCCTTCGAAATGCTTTAAAAACATTTTTTAGGGTATATGACTTAGAATCGCTATGGCACCTAGTGTTCTTGGTACCATGGCTGTAAAAAAAATTTGAACCTGGCTTAATTAAGATGGAGTCAGGAGGTTGTGGTGGTAAAGGGTGGTGAGGCAGGTGTAGTGATTCCCACTCAGCCACTTCATTTCCCCCTCTTGCCAACAACAGGGGCCAGGAACTCACCAACCGCCCAAGCCTGGTTCATTTTTTAAAAAGTCAGTCTGTCCACAGACTGGGTGGACAGACAAGAGCGCTTCTCGGTGACCACGCCACCGGCGGCACTGAAGCACCTTTCTGACATCACGCTTGAAGGCGGGCAGGACAGCACCTACAGAGCGTACTGCGCCAGCTCGCTCCAGCTATCGAGGTGCTTGACCCAGTACTCCAAGGGGTCCACAGGGGTGTTGGTGTCAAGCCTGCTGTAGGACCCCATGTAGTCAGCCACCATCTGGGTCAGGTGCTGGTTCTGGCTTTGAGAGCCGGATGCTGCTGCAGGCACCTCCTCTGTAGGCAGCGGTACTGGTGTGGCGTAGAGCGCCTTTGTCAGAGACAGCAGGTTTGTTGGGCGCCTGCTGCTGCTGGATGCAGGCACCTTCTGCTGTGCTGGCTGGACTGTGACAGCAGGGGGGGTTGGAGTCTGGGGGAAGGCTTCCTCCAAGCGCCCAACCAGAATCCGCTGCAAGTCCCTCATTCGGTGCACAGGGTCTCCTCCTACAGGCAGGAACTGAGCCAGCTTCCCCTCCAGCCGTGGTCCCAGCATCAGGGTGATCTAGATGTCCTCCCGAGCATGCATCTGCTTCACCCTTGGGTCTTTGCGCAGGCACTGCAGCATGTGCGCTGCCATGGGGAACAGGGATGCCATCTCTGCTGACCCATCATCTTCTGCACCGCTTACAGTGCTGTCCTCCTCCTCTGATTCCTGAGCCTCATCCTGCTCTCTCCACCCCCGCACCACTGCAGCTGCACTCCGCTGTGCCCCCTCCTCTTCAAGGTCAGGGACCTTCAACTCCTCCAAGTCCTCAAACTCCTCCTCCTGCCACACAGAGGTGGACTGCGAAGGTTGCTGCTGCTGCTCCTGCTGGATCAAGGCTTCCTCTCCCACTTCCAGCAGAGCATCGAGGGCCTTTTCCAGCATGCACATCATGGTCACCCACTCACACAGCGACGCATGGTCCCGGATGACCATGTTGGTGGCCTCCAGGAAGGGTGCCAGCACCAAGCACACCAGGTGCATTGTTCCCCACTCAGCAGGGCGGATGATGTCCGGGAGGTGGGTGGTGCCGGTCCCGGACAAGTTGGCCTCCATGGTGGCTTTGGCCAGGTAGAGGTTGACAGCCCGCCTCTGTTTAACCAGACGTTCCAACATTGCCAGGGTGGAATTCCAGCGTGTTGGAACGTCTATGATGAGCCGGTGCCGTGGGAGGTTCAGCTCCAGCTGTACGGCTTCCAGGGACACTGTGGCACCACCCGAGCGGCGAAAATGACCCACGGTTTTCCTTGCCACTCCCAAAAGAGTGTCCATCCCCTGGTAGGTGCGCAGGAATTTCTGCACCACCAGGTTCAGGACGTGGGCCAGACAGGGGATGTGGGTGAGGTTTCCTCGGTGGATGGCGGCAACCAGGTTTGCCCCATTGTCGGCCACCACCTCTCCGACTCTGAGGCCTCTGGGGGTCAGCCAAATCCTCTCCTGCTCTTGGAGCTTGGCCAGGACGTGGTCTGCAATAAGCTTGTTCTTCCCCAGGGTGACAATCTGCAGCAGCGCTTGGCAGTGGCGGGCCTTCACTCTGCTGCTGAGGCGGGGGTGTTTGGCGGCGGGTTTGCCGGAGGATGGAACCGGATCAGAGCTGGAACCTGCTGGACTTCCCCTGACCCTGCTGTGGGGTGGCACCACCCACTGGGGTGATAATGCTGCTGTCCCCTCCTCACCTCCTTCCACCAAACTGACCCAGTGCGCCGTAAAAGAGGGGTACCGACCTGTCTCAAACTGGCTTGACCATGAGTCCATGGTCACATGGACACGCGCACCCACCGCATGCTCCAGCCCACGCTCCACGTTGGCCTTCACAAAGCGGTGCAGTGCTGGGATGGCCGTGCGTGCAAAGGAGTGCCGGCTGGGAATTGGCCAATCCGGCGCTGTGCACTGCAGGAGCGCATGCATCTGGCTCCCCTCCTGCACAAACGAGTACGGGAGGAGCTGGAAGGACATGGCCCGTGTAAGCAAGCCATTCATCTGGCGTATGCAACAGCTGCTGGGAGGCTGAGCCCTGACCACGAACGACTCACTCAGCAGGGACTGGTGGCATTTTGGTCTTGCACGGGAAGCCGAGGAGGGAGCAAAGGAGACCACTGAGGAGGACTGGCTGCCTGAACAGGCCTCATTGTCGGCAGGAGTGGCAAACGGGGTTATGGTGCTCTGACCACTGCAAGGGCCAGCTCCAGCTTCCTTCAACCTCTTGAATTCCTCGTGCTCAGGTTTGTGCTTATTGGCCAGATGGTTGATGAAGCTGGAGGTGCCATAATTGGAGAGGTTAGACCCTCTGCTCATCTTCACATGGCACACATTACAAGTTACAAACTTGCTATCAAGTGAGGGCAGATGAAAAAACTGCCATATTGGGAATTGCATTTTGCCCTTACAGCGCTCAAAATGGGATGCTGCTGCTGCTGCTGCTGCTGCTGATGATTTTCTCCCAGTGGTGGTTGGGGCCTCGAGTTGAGTGGTGCGGCTGGTGGTAGTAGTGTCACTGGCAGATGGAGCAGCAGGCTGTGGGTCACTCATTCCATGCCCACTGCTGCTCCTGCCAATCCCTGCAATGCTGATCCTGTGTGCCAGAACCACTGAATCATCCTCCTCAGAGTCAGAGCTCACATCCCCCTCCGGTCGATGGTAGTCCGGGTCCTTCACCTCATCATCAAGATCAAACTCCCCCTCCTCGAACAACTGCTGGGATGATGAGCCCGCCTCAAACTCCTCTTCTGCTGACACATCATGGATGGACTCCCCACCCAATAACCATCGTCACCATCTCAGACTCTTTCGCAAAGCCCATTTTGCACAGAATGTTTTTTCTAGGGCTTGTGATGGCCTCACTGGCCTGCTCGTCGTCATCTACCATCAGCTGCATCACAGGCAAGGCGTCTTTCTCCTCCAATTTTCTCCGCTGACCCTGCTTGAAAATGGTCGCAACATGCTGCTGCATCTCTGCAGCGTGACTTCCCCTAACAGCTGGACGGCCAGTGGGTAGCGGCGGAATGGAGACTGATGCAGCAGAACTGCTGACGGAGGCCACAACGTTGCTCCCTCTCCTCTTGGCCTTGCTGCCCCTCCCCCGGGTGCCAGTGCCAGACATAGTGCTATGTGTTGATGTCACAGATGATGTGCGGGGTACTTGTACTTTATTAGCGGCGGGCTTGGATTGTGAATCAGCACGGAGTGACAGACAGCAGAGTACAACAAGACCCACTGACCCACTTAGAGGAGGGGACATCCATAGTTTACTTCTTAGGAGAGAAGCTTATTGGATCCATCGAATGGGCACACGTGTGCCAGATGGTTTAAATAAGCATTGGGATCTAAGCTTAGTGTATACGTATTAATATTTGTATGTGTCTTTGGTGCAACTGCACACTTGTGTTATGATCCCATTCTTCATGCTGATCCTCCTTTTTCTACTACATTTACTATATGTATTATATCCATGCTGCATATTTTATTACATGTATTTGTACATATATTGTATTTACACACACTCAGTGGTAACTTTCTTTCTTACCTTTTCTTAAGTTTTATACTGTTGCTATTAAATATGTTTGTAACATGTTTTTGTATATAACACTGTATTGTACCTTTAAGATCTGGGCTGTATGGTGAGTGGGTGGAGTTTTTTCTTTCCCCACCTGCATATAAGCCCTGCTTTAGGCAGATCTACTTCAGCTATGATTAAGGGCAGATTGTAGGCCCGATACGCGTTAGCATTTTCTGTCTTTTTTACTGCACTGTCTATGGAATTTTTCAAATAAAATTTTGTCAGCCTTTTTCATCTACCTGGTCTGGTCTGCGGATCCTTCTTCACACATAAGACCCACTGACACTGCTCACTGCTCAGTCAGCAGCACAGCAGCACTGCAATAATCTGGCCTGGCGCCTGATACCTGGCGCCAAATTCGTTTGGCCCTTTTTTTCACGCTGTTTTTTTTTCATGCACGCTATTTAAGCCTGCTTCTAGCAAAAGAACATCGCTAGACCATTTTGTGCTAGTAGGCCTTGTGTTCTGGTCACCCATCCTTGTTCATAGCTCCTTGCTTCCTGTATTTTGCATTGATCACCTGGTATCGACTTCTTCCTTTGTCTGACTACTCTCTTGCTTACTGTCTGTACTGCTCTTAATATTCTGATTACTGAGATTGCCTGTCTGACTATTCTCCTGTATGCTGATTCTGTTGATACGTTTCTTTTTTTTTTTTTTTAAATGTTTTATTAAAGTTTTGTAACAAATATACACATGAACGCTTCCAAATTGCATAAAATGTTTGTAACGATAAACATCTTCCCTACTCCTTCCCGCCCCCCTCCCCTCTTTTCCCCTATTAACTTCCCTTTCCCCCACCCTCCTTCACTCTCTTTTCTTCCTTTAATAAGTGCATAGGTAATACTGTTATTCCAACTGAGTTCCTTACTTGCATTTTACCCAAAAGAAAAGGCCTGCCTCTCCAAGTTCTGGGAACAGTTGTTCCCGGGGAGTTGCTAAATACCAAGCTGAGAATACGGTTGAGCTGTATTGTTCAGAGATAGTTCCAGTCGGCCTAGGGTGCCTTTAAGCTGTTCCGTTGCATACCAGGAAGTATACTTAAAGGGGCTTACTAACCTTTGTAAGTCACAATTAGACAGTTTGCAGCAGGTATGGTTTACAACACTTGAAGAAGTATTTCGTTGATTTTTCCATATGTGTATAGGCCTTCAGTTTATCTAGTAACATAATATGTTTCAATTCTTCTTTTAGATCCCAGATGGTAGGTGTTGTGGAATAAATCCATCTATTATAGATTGTCTTTCGAGCTGCCAGTAAACAAATGTGTACCAAATCTGGGATGTGTTTCTGGGGGTTAGTTGAGTCCAGAGAGTGGAATAAAAGTATCATTGGGTCTTTGGTTAGTGACCATTTGCTTAGCTTGTTGACAAATTTAATGATTTCATCCCAATATTGTTGGACATGTGGACAAAACCATATGCAATGTATCATATTAGCTTTCTGCAATAAACATTTAGGGCAATGGTTCAAGTAACCTGGACGTGGGTTACAATATACTATATTATAGGCATATTTGGCCTGATATATCATTAGGAGATGTGATTCCCTCCACCTTTCATTTACCATTACTCTTCTGATCTGGTTATTCCCCTCTATGATCCTGTTCTCTATATTAGGTACTGAGAAATGCTTGTTCCAGCTGGACATATTGTGTATCACTTTATCCTGAATATTCACATTTTTTAGGCCCAATTGAATGTCTGACAAAGACATTTTGCCTCTTGTCGGTTTTAAAAAGATATCAAAAGGCGTAATGTAAGCAATAGAGGCAATATCATGTATTTGGGCTCGGGTAAATGACTGAATTTGTGCCAGAGTTAGGAAATATCGTCCTGGAACACCGTATTGCCGTTGCAGGTCCCTGAGGGTAAACCATTTCCTTTCTCGCAGATTTAATAAGTTTCCCAGCTTAGTGATCCCCACGTCCGCCCACTTGCTATAACTCGTGTGCACATTAACAGGGGTAAAACTTGGGCTCCCCACTATGGGGAGATATTTGGAGATTTTCCACGGTAGTTTAAATATTTTTCTTATTTCTCTCCAGGTGATCATTTTGTCTCTGTATATAATATTATTTTTTAACCTTACCGGTATATTTTGCCAACTAGCATGCAGAAGACCCAGTAGATCCCAAGGTTCAGCAATACGGCATTCCAAGTGAGTATTTGAGAAGCTTGATGATCCCACTATCCAATCTCTCACATGTCTAAAAAGACAAGAGAGGTTATATCTTCTAATATCCGGGAAGTTGAGGCCCCCCATCTCTTTCGAGAGTTGCAGGCGTGTCAACTTTATACAAGCTCTCCATATGAACTTCGTTATAGCTTTATTTAGTTCGGATATATCCTTATGTTTAATTAATAGGGGCAATACTTGCATTGGATATAGGAGGCGGCCAAATGTGATCATTTTGACTAAGGCTATCCGACCTATTAGTCCCAATGGGATATTTTGCCAGCCTTGTAAATGTGATGGTATTGACCTGAATAGGGGCAAATAATTTAGCATATAGAGGGAAGTGGGATCTCTTCCAATTTCAATTCCCAAGTATTTGATTTTGTTTTGTACTATTTTAACACCTACATTTCCAAATTCCTGCGGATTCACCAGTTTTGAAAGCAGGAGAAGTTCGCTTTTCTCTATATTAATTTTGAAGTCTGAGTGGGAACCTATTTCCTTGATAATATTCAAGGCCTTTGGTAATTGGCTCTGGGGGTCAGACAGAAAGAGCATCAAGTTGTCCGCGAATAGTGTCCCGAGTGCAATTTCCTTGCTAGTGGTTCCAGGGCTATATTAAATAGGAGTGGAGACAGTGGGCACCCCTGTCTCGCTCCCTTGGATAATCCAAATGGTTGTGACAAAAAGCCTGGGGTACTAACTCTAGCTTTTGGAGACTTATATAAGAGGCGGAACATATTAAGGAAAGAACCCCCAATGCCCATTTTAGTAAGGACCTTCTCTGTCCACGTCCAATTTACAGCATCAAACGCCTTTTCTGCGCCAAATGTAACTATCGCACTATTTTTATACGTCTTGGGGTATGGTCGTATCTGTTCAAGCACTGACAATACTTTTCTAATGTTCGAAAGGGCAGCCCTGCCTTTGACAAAGCCAACTTGTTCCCCGTGGATCAACTTAGGGAGCAAGAGGGCCAATCTGTCTGCCATGATTTTGGTAAGAATCTGTTGTTCATCTGCTGATTTTCTACACACTGCATAGAAGTACCTTCAATACCATATTGAACATACACCAGCTAAACATACAGCCAGCTAAATTTAAGTACTGCACACCCGCTTTCCAAACTACTGATGGTTTCACCGTGCCTCACCAACCATACCACTGCTGATCTTCGCTGGCTGCTCCACTGCTGAACTCCCCACCAACTGATCCATCGCCGACCTCCAGACAAGCTACGTCATTACCAACCAGACACCCCATCTACCAATCACACACAGCTGTTTATTTTTGCCATCATTGATGTTCTGCCAACTTCCCTGCTGATCTCCTGCGGACTGCTCCTTACCAGATTGATTATTGATGCAACTTTGCTGAACCCCTTCAGCCACATCATTGGTGACATTTATCTCATCTTGATCTAACTGCTGTCCCCCTGTCTATGCTTCCACTCTCCACACCCCATCCTACCTTATCCCTTCAGTGCAAAATGTACCCCTTCCCTCCTATTCACTCCCTGACCCCTCCACCATTTCCCAGCTATCTCCCTCCCCATCTCACTCTCCCCCTTCACCACATGCTCTACCTCCACCTCCTTCTACACCTTGTCCCCCTTCTGTTTCCCCGCACCCTCTCCCCTTCTGTCCTTAGACTCCCTTTTGGCCCTCAACCCCCATGCACCTCCCTTCCCTCCCCCCCACACTCTACCCACACACCCCCTCGGCATAACCTTATTCCTATCCATCCTACCCCTAGGCATTCGCTCCCTGTTTCCTGTGGCCTCTGGAATGCCAGGTCCACCCGCAATAAGCTCACAGCCATTCATGAGCTGTTCATATCCAAATCCCTTACCTTCCTCGCCCTCACAGAGACATGGCTCACCCCTTCTGATTGTACTGCTGCTACAGCCCTCTCCTATGGGGGCCTACACCTCAGTCACACCCCCAGACCTGACAACAGGACTGGGGGAGGGGTGGGCTTGCTCCTCTCCCCATCATGCACCTTCCGGGTCCTTTCAGCTCCCTCCTCTCTGCACTTCTTATCCTTTGAGGCCCATGCAATCCGCCTCTACCATACCTTTGCAGCCATCATTGCAGTCCTATACCGCCCCCATCTAGCTCCACATCTCTCTTCCTTGACAACCTAGCCTCCTGGCTACCCCACATTCTGTCATCGGACCTCCCTACAATCATCCTCGGGGACTTCAATATTCCTGTTGATGTGCCCAACACACCTGCCACCACTTAGCTACTTTCCCTCGCCAACTCCCTTGGCCTCTCCCAGCACGTAAACTCCCCTACCCACTCTGCTGGTCATATCCTCGACCTCATCTTTTCCAAATCCGCCTCCCTCACCAACCTGGACATTGCGCCATTCCCTCTCTCTGACCATCACCTCCTCACCTTCACCATCTCCCAATCCTCCTCCTCTGCCCCCCCTACCATGCCTGGTCGATGGCAAAGGGATCTGCGCAATCGGAATCCAACCGTCCTAGCTGACCCCCTCCTCTCCCTCTCCTCCACCCTCCCCACCCTGTAATGCCGCAATCAAGCAGCAGCACTATATAACAATGCCCTCTCATTAGCCTTAGATGAAGCTGTCCCCCTTACCTTCCGCCCCAACAACCCCCCCAATCCCCAACCCTGGCACACCACCCACACACGCAAGCTCAAGAAAGGGGACACGAGCCGCTGAGCGGAAATGGAGGAAATCGCGTCTCAATCCCGATTTCCTGGATTATAAAGCTAAGCTGCTACTTTTCCACACTGCACTATCAGAAGCTAAGCAAAAGTATTTTGCTGCCCTGATTGGAACTCAAGCCTCCAACCCACGACGTCTCTTCGCCACCTTTAACTCCCTACTTAACCCCACTCCTCCCCCCCTTGCACCACCATCTCAGCCAATGACTTTGCCACTCACTTCACCAGTAAAATCTCAGCTATCCTAAATGAAATCTCCCTCCTACATTCTTCAATTCCCTCCAACTACCCCCAGGCCATTGCCATGCCTCACCTTCCAGGCCTCTCCCATGCCCCAACCCCCCTTACCTCCTCCATCCAGACTGTTCAAATGCACCCACCCTCCCTAACCTCCTTCACTCCTGCTACCATTGAAGAGGTGAATTTATTGCTTGCCACTTCCCCTGCCACTTCCTCCCCCCTCGACCCTGTCCCCTCTGACACCCTCCGTCCCCACTTCCCTGACCTGGCCCGTGTCCTCACCTCCTTGTTCAGCCTTTTCCTCTCCACCAGCACCTTCCCCTCAGCTTTTAAAGAGGCCACTGTACTTCCCCTGCTGAGAAAAACCCTCACTCGACCCCTCCCGACCCTCCAACTACCGCCCAATCTCTCTCCTCCCTTTTGCCTCAAAGCTCCTCGAACGCCTGGTCCACAGACGCATCCCTTACTACCTCAGCACCAACTCCCTACTTGACCCCCTACAATCTGGTTTCCGTCCTGCCCACTCAACAGAAACCGCTCTTGTCAAGGTAGTAAATGACCTTACACTTGCTAAAGCTGAAGGAAATTACTCCATCCTGCTACTGCTTGACCTTTCCTTGGCATTTGATACAATCGACCATCCCCTCCTCCTTCAATCCCTACAGTCCTTAAGGATTTGTGACAACACCCTTGCCTGGATCTCCTCATACCTCTCTAATCGCCACCACCTCATTTAATGGTTCCTCCTCAACTCCCACACCCCTCAGTTGTTGTCCCCCAGGGCTCTGTTCTGGGACCCCTACTGTTCTCAATTTACATCTCCTCTATTGGCAAAGTCATCTCCTCCCTGGGCTTCAAATACCACCTATATGCCGATGATACCCAAATCTATCTCCACACCCCGATCTTTCCCCCTCCACTATGGACAAGGTCTCCTCCTGCCTATCAACCATCTCCTCCTGGATGTCAGCTAGGTTCCTGAAGCTTAACCTGGATAAAACTGAACTCATAATTTTCCCACCCCGCTCTGCACCACCCCTCCCAGATATTCACTTCACTATCAACAGCACTTTCATCCGCCCTCCCTCCCAGGCCCGCTGCCTGGGCGTCACCCTAGACTCTGCCCTCTCCTTCAGCCAACATATCCAAAATGTTACCAGAACCTGCAACTTCCACCTTCGAAACATCTTCAAAATCCGCCCCTTTCTGACCCCAGACACTACCAAGCTTCTCATCCATGCCCTCATCATCTCCCGCCTTGACTACTACAATGCCATTCTATCTGGCCTCCCCTTAAAATGCATTGAACCCCTTCAATCAGTCATGAATGCAGCAGCTAGACTCATCAGACTTTCCCACTACTATGCTTCCACTTCTCCCCTCTGCGAAGCCCTACACTGGCTCCCTATCAGCTTCAGGATCAGTTTTAAGGTTTTGTGCCTTACCTACAAATCTGTGCACAAGACTTGCCCAACCTACATTTCTGAGCTCGTCAACAGATATATACCTGCCCGTCCCCTCCGGTCCTCCAATGATCTCCGCCTGACCTCCCCACGCATTTCTTATTCCCATGCACGCTTACAAGATTTCTCAAGAGCTTCCCCCACCCTGTGGAACTCCCTTCCACTCCCCCTCAGACTCGCTCCTTCCTTCAACACCTTCAAGCAAGCCCTCAAAACACATTTCTTTAAAATAGCCTACCCCACATCTACCACACTCTAACTCTCTGTCAATCACCCTTTCCACAGTCCTACCTTATGTGTCCCCCCACCCTTTAGATTGTAATGCTTGGCAGGGTCTCCCCCTTCCCTTATTGTGTCCTGCTTAATTTTACTACCCCGGCAATTACACCCTTCTCATGGACTAACTCGTACTTGTTTTGCCGGGTCTCTGTAAACCACATTTTATACCCTGACTGTATGTATAACCTTGTGCTATGTTGTATAACCGTTTGCTACCTCTCTGCCTGTCACCGCTTGTTGCAATGTATGTATCCCTATTTATTGTCCAGCGCTGCGTAATATGTTGGCGCTTTATAAATACAATAAATAAATAATAAGAAGCTTAGAATCCTGATTAATCAGGGACACTGGACGGTATGAGCCTGGGCTTTGTGGGTCCTTTCCTGGTTTCAAAAGTAGTTTGATGTAAGCTACTTGCCCTGATTCTAGCATTTTCTCCCCTTTAAGAATGGAATTATATATCTGACGTAAAACAGGGGCTACATCATCTTTCAAAATTTTATAGAATTCCTCTGGTAACCCATCTGGGCCAGGAGCTTTATGGTTAGAGAGATTCTTTATAGTTTCTTTAATTTCACCTTCAGATGTATCTGCATTTAATGAGTCTAATTCTTCCTGGGATAATTTGGGTAGCCTTATATCCTTTAAAATATCTTCCATCCCTTGTTCGTCAGCCACCCCCTGTTGTTTATAGAGTGCTTGGTAGAATTGAGTAAAAACTTTGTTTACCTCTTGTGAGTGGTGCACCACTTTCCCTATCTGTTTTTTAGGGCGGTGACAAACAGGGGAGAAAAACGGCCCTTTGCCATAAGAGCAAGGAAACGGCCAGCCTTACTCCAAAATTTATGATTACTCAGATCTCAAAATTATTTCTGCATTATTTCTCTCTCCTTGAACCATTGGTCTGCATTGGCCATAGCCCGCAGCCAGTTTGTTCTGCTCTGGGGATTAGGATTCAATCTATATTTTTTATACGCCTCCCTTACCCGTTGCACTGCCTCTTCATACAGTTTAGCTGTTTGTTTTTTCTTTGTCGCAGTATATGCCATAACTCTGCCTCGCAGTACTGCTTTAACCGCGTCCCAAAAGAGATGGGGGTCCCCCCTATGCTCCCTATTGTCTACTTTATATTCCAACCACCAAGTTTTTTTAAAAAAAGGTGAAAGCCTTCATCTTTGTAGAGATGCTCAGGAAATCGCCATATCACATCCAAGCCCCTTTGAATTTGTTCGCTTAGTTCTATCCTGACTGGGCTATGGTCAGAGATAACCATGTCTAAAATTTCTGCTTTTTGTAATCTATTGATTAAATGTTCATTTATAAAGATGCAGTCAATGCGTGAGAAACTATTATGTACCATGGAGTGAAAAGAGAATTCTCTATCATATGGATGGAGAAATCTCCACATGTCTACCAGACGAAGACCTTCCCCAAATCGTGAGAGGGCGGTATTCCCATCCTGCTTTGTACCCGACTGCTGTGATCTCTTCCCCGATCTATCCTCATATCCATTCATGACCTCGTTCCAATCCCCATCAATCACCCTTTTTATATTTAGTTGGCCAGCAAGCTGCCATTGTAGTTTTTGCAGGAAATCACTTTGATTGACGTTTGGCCCATGCACATTATATACTTCCACAGATTCACCTGGCAAAAAAAGTTTTACCCCCAGCCATCTGCCCTCAGAATCACTCTGGATAAGCTCCGATTTGGCTTTTAAAGATTTACTTATTACTGTAATAACTCCCACTTTCTTGTTCAATACAGGCGCCCCATAGCAATCTGCCACCCAGTTTTTCTCCATGTATTTAATCTCATTTACTCCTAGATGTGTTTCTTGCAGAAGGGCTACGTCTGCTTTCAGTTTTTTAAATGGCGTAGTACTTGCCCTCTTTTGATTGGGGACCTTAGGCCCTTCACATCCCATGTTATAATATTAATAACCATATAATATGGTGTAAAAGGAATATAAGAATAGGATATATTTCAGGCAGATGGCTTTGGGTAGCAAATAAACAGCAAATATAAAACTTAATGAGACCCCAGCACAATGGGCTTGATTCACAAAGCGGTGCAAACTGTTTAGCACAGGTGTGCTAAACAGTTAGCACGTGAAGTGCTTTCCGCTGACTTTTGCGTGCGCAAAGTACCGCGATTCACGCGATCGCGGACTTTTGCGCGCGCAATTTGCGGCAAGTTGCGCGTGCAAAAGTCCGCAAAAAGCACTTCACGTGCTAACTGTTTAGCACTCCCGTGCTAAACAGTTTGCACCGCTTTGTGAA
The DNA here is from genome assembly GCF_040937935.1 of Hyperolius riggenbachi. Lineage (NCBI taxonomy): Eukaryota > Metazoa > Chordata > Amphibia > Anura > Hyperoliidae > Hyperolius > Hyperolius riggenbachi. The sequence goes on along the minus strand of NC_090647.1, from coordinate 379,334,677 downwards.
TCAAGCCCAATATATCATATTTCTTATGTAAATAAGGAGATTTCAACCCTGAAGAGAGAGTGATATCAGACCCACCCTAGCCCTACCCCCTTTTCCCCCCTAAGTGCTCCTGAAGGTACCCTAGAAACGTTCAAAGTGCACTCCAGGGGCAAACCCCCAAACCTATAGAAACGAAAGTTCCCAGGAGCCATATCTTCACACCCTTTTGGCCTTCACTTCTTCCCTGTACAGCCTTAGGAATTCCGCAGGCTCTTCTCATCAGCTCCCCATCGTTCGCCCCCGAACATTAAGCTTTCCATTAAAGACATTATTTAGACAATAGAGTCCCACAACCCTTTTGAATATGAAAGATTCAACAATGATAGACCAGGCAGTCAAACCTGCATTCATGGACACTCATCTTTGTTTCTAACGCGCTAGGTTTCCTCCTCTTGATCGTTCTGCCTCGAGGGAGAGGTCCTGGGAGAGGTCCGCTTAGCTGCGGGCTGCGATAGAAATTTTTCCGCATCTCCCGGGTCCTTAAAGATATAAGTTTCCTCGTCCGACCCCGTGACGCGTAGAATGGCAGGGTATTGGAGTGCAAAGCGCAGTCCTCTTTTCACTAGCTCTGAGCATACAGTGTTAAATTCCTGGCGGTGTTTTGAAACTTCAAGAGAGTAGTCATTAAAGAGTAAGATGCGGCGATTATCGTACATGATATCTGCCTTGCGTGTTTTGAAAGCGATCAATAAACGGTGTTTATCTTTAAAGTCCAGGTATCGGACCATCACAACCCGTGGAGGCTTGTTAGACTGGGCCTACCCGATGCGCCATTTCTGCTTTATATGGGCTTTGTAGGCCTAGAAGCTCTGGCAGAGTTTTCTCACAGAAGTCGTCAATGTCGCTTTGCATGTGCTTTTCCGAGAGACCTACTACCCGGATATTATTTCTCCTTGAACGGTTTTCTAAATCTTCCAGTTTTTAATGGAAGAGCTGCTGTTTCTGGGAGGATTCTAGTTGTTTGTTCGCCTCATCTAGGTCTGATTCCAGCTGCGTGATGCGTTTCTCTGCTTCCCCCAGCCGCCCCACGTGCTCTCTCAACTGCTTGTTTATGGGGCTTAGTGACTTTTTCACTGCTCCTTCCACTATGTGCTGGAGGTCTGGGCTTATCAATTTAGCCACCTCTGCTGCTATTTCTCTCGAATCTCTTTTGGGTCTAAGCCTAGTTTCTTCTTCCTCCCTACTTTCGTTGTTCCAGTCACCTGAATGTGAGCTTCTCGCTGGGCTCCCGCCACTCTGCGATTGCTTCTGCGCCATCTTGGAAGGTTGTTCCTCCAGGCGTTTGGATCAGCTTTTGTGCTGCGAGCGGGTGAGGTATTTCTCCATCCACGGATACTGCGTGCAGGTGAAACCGCTATTCGTGGAGGCTTCCTCCCGTGGTCCGTTTGCTCTAATTGTGGGTTGTGAGGGCTGTTTGGGGCGAGCGGTTAAGGAGCTCCACTAACTCCGTCCGCTCATACAGGTGCCGGAACCGGAAGTCTTGATACGTTTCTGTGCATATGTATGTATATGTACAGTATATATATATATATATATATATATATATATATATATATATATATATATATGTGTGTGTGCGTATATATATATATATGTATATACAGTATATATATATATATATATATATATATATATATATATATGTATGTATATATATATGGACACACACACACACACCTACCTTGAAGTTTTCCACATTTTGTCACATTACTGTCACAAACATGAATCAATTTTATTGGAATCCAACATGAAAGACCAATACAAAGTGGTGTACACGTGAGAAGTGGAACGAAAAACATACATGATTCCAAACATTTTTTACAAATCAATAACTGCAAAGTGGGGTGTGCGTAATTATTCAGCCCCCTTTTGTCTGAGTGCAGTCAGTTGCCCATAGACATTGCCTGATGAGTGCTAATGGCTAAATAGAGTGCACCTGTGTGTAATCTAATGTCAGCTGCTTTGTAACGACCTCGGAGGTTGTCTAAGATAATATTGGGAGCAACAACACCATGAAGCCCAAAGAACACACCAGACAGGTTAGGGATAAAGTTATTGAGAAATGTAAAGCAGGCTTAGGCTACAAAAAGATTTCCAAAGCCTTGAACATCCCACGGAGCACTGTTCAAGCGATCATTCAGAAATGGAAGGAGTATGGCACAACTGGAAACCTACCAAGACAAGGCTGTCCACCTAAACTTACAGGCCGAAAAAGGAGAGAGCTTATCAGAAATGCAGTCAAGAGGCCCATGGTGACTCTGCACGAACTGCAAAGATCTACAGCTCAGGTGGGGGAATCTGTCCATAGGACAACTATTAGTCTATACCTGCATTTAAAGGGGGCTTAGATGCTTTCCTTGCGTTGAAAGACATCCATGGCTACAATTACTAGGTAATGCCTAATGATGTTGATCCAGGGATTTTATCTGATTGCCATCTGGAGTCGGGAAGGAATTTTTCCCTTTTGAGGCTAATTGGACCATGCCTTGTAAGGGGTTTTTTTGCCTTCCTTTGGATCAACAGGGATATGTGAGGGAGCAGGCTGGAGTTGTACTTTGTACTGGTTGAACTCGATGGACGTATATGTCTTTTTTCAACCAAAATAACTATGTAACTAGTCACGCACTGCACAAAATTGGTGTTTATGGAAAAGTGGCAAGAAGAAAGCCATTGTTAACAGAAAAGCATAAGAAGTCCCGTTTGCAGTTTGCCACAAGCCATGTGGGGGACACAGCAAACATGTGGAAGAAGGTGCTTTGGTCAGATGAGACCAAAACTGAACTTTTTGGCCAAAATGCAAAGCGCTATGTGTGGCGGAAAACTAACATTGCACATCACTCTGAACACACCATCCCCACTGTCAAATATGGGGTTGGTTGCCTCATGTTCTAGGGGTAAACGTCCAAACTGAGTCAGCACCGTCTTCTGTATAGAAAAGCTCTTTTATTAATATAAAAGCATAATGGCAAACATATCCAGCGACAGCTCCGCTGTTTCGGGCAAACAGCCCTTTGTCAAGCCAGGCAGCATAGTCATCATGTAATCACAACTTCACAGTTTAAATAATCAGAGCAACCAATCAGCTTACCCCCACACAGCCAATAAGAGCAGAACGGAGACCAGTGGACCTAATGGGGAACTAATCCCTTAACATAGATAATAGGATAACAGAGGCGCCAATAGGATAAAAAAACACTAAAATAACTTAAAAACCCATCTTGGTAATAGAGGAGGCAGTGGTGGACTCACCCCCTCCAAGCAGAACACACGACTGTGGATTTTCAGTCAAAACAATTTTATTGGATACTCCAAATAAAGTGCAACGTGTTTCACGGGATGCAAACCCGCTTCATCAGGCAATAACAGATAGGAGTAAACAGCATCTGCCAGTATCATCAACACTGAGCGCGGAATGTTATTTTTAATATGTTGAGGATGAAAACTCTGAAATTCCAAAATGGAATTCCTATCTGTTGGTTTGGTGTATAGGTCAGTAGATAATTTATCACCGACCCTATACACCCATGTATCCAAAAACGAGACACCGGTGGCATCTACATGTGCAGTGAGAGTAATCTGGGAGCACTTCTCCCTAAGTTCTGCAATGAACAAATCCAGGGACGAACGTGACCCCGCCCATATGCAAAAGACATCATCAATATATCGCCACCAGCACTTAGGATGCTTGTGGAATAGGGGACTATTGTATACAAAACTTTCTTCATATTGCCCCATAAATAAATTTGAAAAAGGGGCCCTAATCAATCAACCATGCTAAATTGTGTATGTAACACCCCCTCTCCAGAAAGCAGTATTAGGCCGTCTTAGCCCCCCCCCCCCCCCCCTCCTCCTTTATAGTAGTATCAGGCAGACTTTGTGCATCTTTCCACACTTTTTTTTTGCTCCACCATGCTCAAATCAGCAGTGATAGGTGCCCACTCTAAAATTGGGCACAATGGAGCCTGATGAAGGCACGGCTCCCCTATTATTACTTGGACCTCTGCCCCTCTTAATCGGCACCCAAACTTCTTTTAGGTAAATAAGAAGTGGTTGCTAAGCATTAGTAGGTGCAAAATTGCAGTAGGTGCCTGCCAAGGTGCAGTGGGTACCCAGATGCAGTGGGTGGTAAGATGCAAAGATCCAGTTTGTGTTAACTTGCAGTGGATGCTGAGGTACCAGTGTACAGTCTGTGTCAAGCTGCAGTGGGTACCAAGTTCCAGCTTGTAGAGGGTGTTTATTTGCAGTGGGTGCTAAGCAATATTGGTTGTTGAATGCATAGCAGATGGAGATAAACAGTAGTCTGTGTCATGTAAGTACTAATTGGTACAGGGAGCCATGTGTGTGCTGGTTACAGGACAAGTGTGGCTACTGAGTGCATGTAGGTGCAGTGGGCAGGACATGAGTGAGTAGGGAGTTCCATGTGTGGTCTGGTTATGTGCCATGGAAGAGCATTGGGTCTCATATAGGTTCAGACCATTGGTGGGTACTTGGTGCTATTTGGGTGCTGGCCATGAAAGGGTACTAGGTGCATATAATGGCTTGGGAACTTGGTGCCATGTGAGTACTGCGCCATGTGGGTGTTGATTATGGGAGTTGGTGTTGGTACTAGGCACCAAGTGGAGGCTTGGTGCAGCTGAAACTACTGCAGATAAAACATGTGGGTGCGGGTACTGAATGTCACATGGGTGAAAATACTTAAGTGGGCATTGTGTGCCATGTGGGCTCAGAGTGCAGGTACTTCAGGTGCGGGTACTGGTTATGTGAGTGCAGATAGTGGGTGCCATGTGGAGGCTGTGTGGGTGTGAGTACTGGTTTCCATGTCAGGGCTGGGTGCAGGTATTGTGCCATGTGGGTGCGAGTACTGGGTGCCAGCTGTAGGGAGAAGGGATGCAGGTACTGGGTATCATGTGGCTGTTTAATGCGAGTACTGAGTGCCATATGGAGGCTGGGTGTGAATGTGGGGGTGAAGGGTTACTGTGGGTGCTTCTGTGGATGATAGAAGTGCTGTTAGTAAAGGGAGAGTTCACTGTAGGTTCTGTTGGAGGTAGAGGTCAGTGTGGGTGCTGGGGGAAGGGTAGGTCACTGTGAGTGCTTGGGGGAAGAGGTCAGTGTGGGTGCTGGAGGAAGGGAAGGTCACTTTGGCCCCCCTGTGTCCCTTCCTGTGTTTCCTGTGTACCCACCTGGCCCCCTATGTCCCCCTATGTCCTTTTCTATGACCTTTCCATTGTGAATGCTGGGGAAAGGGTAGGTTACTGTGAGTGCTGGGGGAGGAGAGGTCACTGTGGGTGCTGGGATAGGTAGAGGACAGTGTGGGTGCTGGAGGAAGGGGAGGTCATTGTGGGCCCCCTGTGTCCCCTCCTGGCCTCCTGTGACTCCTCCTGGCCTCCTATATCCTTTCTTGTCCCCCCTGGGTCCCCACCTGGCCCCCTGTGTCCTTTCCTGCCCCACCCATCCCCTCCTGGCCCCAACATCCTCTAAAGTATCCCAGGTGGGGCAGGAGATTCACGAGGTGGTGGGCGGGGCTTCGTGTTTGTGGTGGGCACAGCTTATCTCGGTTGGGGTGGAGCTTATTTTGCGCCATGAAATGGGCCCTTTTATTGAAAAAATAGAAAGAGGGGGTGCTTGAGCACCCAGAGCACCCCCTTCTGCACGTGCCTGGAAAGTATATTCTCATTCATTGATCAGGGGGCCAACGGCAGGCGGCGGGAGCATGCGCGGCAGGCAGCAGGAGCAGCACAGTCTATTGGGATGGATATATCCATCCAGATAGACTTAAGTGGTTAAGGAGAGGGAAGGCTCTGGGTCCTATAGAGCCTTCCCTCTTCTCTCCCGGTCCCCTCGTTGTGGCTGCAGCTCCACTGCAGGGAACTTTGGAAGTCTTCAGGAGCTGAGTCCTCTTGAAGACAGGCAGCTCCATACTGTGCGCGATAGAGGGCGCTTGCGGGTGCGCAGTATGAAGTGGCCCTGTGAAAAGGAAAAGTCCAGGGGAAGGTGCAGGAGGGGGAAAGGGCGAATAGAACAGCAAAATATAAAGAAGACCATGTGGGTGAGAATGAATGGAGGATGCATGAGTAATTGGGGGAAGGAAATGGGTAATTTGGGGATATGTAAGGTTAAAAGCCCCCAGGTAAAACCTCTGAAGTGGATGATTGAGTTTAGGTTTTGAAGTTTTATGAGCAGAGGCTAAGGAGTGCAGAAGAGAATATGATAATGTATTAACCTATTGGGATATATAATGGAGTTTCGTATGTATATATATGCGATGTATGTAATATCGATAACCTATGCACCCTTTTTTTTTGCCCAGATGTTTATATATATTATTATTATTATTATTATTATTTATTGTATTTATAAAGCGCCAACATCTTACGCAGCGCTGCACAATAGATAAATGGGTTAACATACAGGTAGAACATACGGAAACTCACAACAACGGAAACTCTATATATATATATATATATATATATATATATATATATATATATATATAGAAAATGTGTATGGAAGTTTTATATGGAAAGAAAAATTTTCTAATAAATAAAGAATTTGAAAAAGAGGGCGCTTGCGGGTGCGCAGTATGAAGTGGCCCTTGGGTTCCCGAAGACTTCCGAAGCCTCCATTGAGTGGCAGAGACAGCAGCTTTTGACCAAATTGGTGGAATGCTGCTACGGGGGAGCCGGGTGATTCATACCATGTCACCTAACTGCCTGAAGCGTTTCTGGTGTCCCAGACAGGCCAGGTATATTTATACCTTTTGATAGGGAGTGCGCTAAGGGGCCTTTCCCGTTAGGGATATGTATACATTCTATTAGGAAAACACAACTAGCCAGGAGGATAGTGACCAGCTCATGATGTTACGGGATGCCAGTCTTGGGTGAATGTAGTAGATGAGTGAGGTTTGGTCGGTTGCCTTTGGTCATCAATCAATTAGATTTTAAGTTGTTGCAGCAAGTTCACATCATCTGTCAGGGTGGAGAACGAGTAGGAAAGAAACGAGTAGGAAAAACATACGGAAACTCACAACAACGGAAACTCTCTCTCTATATATATATATATATATATATATATATATATATATATATATATATATATATATAAAATGTGTATGGAAGTTTTTTATGGAAAGAAAAATTTTCTAATAAATAAAGAATTTGAAAAAGAGGGCGCTTGCGGGTGCGCAGTATGAAGTGGCCCTTGGGTTCCCGAAGACTTCCGAAGCCTCCATTGAGTGGCAGAGACAGCAGCTTTTGACCAAATTGGTGGAATGCTGCTACGGGGGAGCCGGGTGATTCATACCATGTCACCTAACTGCCTGAAGCGTTTCTGGTGTCCCAGACAGGCCAGGTATATTTATACCTTTTGATAGGGAGTGCGCTAAGGGGCCTTTCCCGTTAGGGATATGTATACATTCTATTAGGAAAACACAACTAGCCAGGAGGATAGTGACCAGCTCATGATGTTACGGGATGCCAGTCTTGGGTGAATGTAGTAGATGAGTGAGGTTTGGTCGGTTGCCTTTGGTCATCAATCAATTAGATTTTAAGTTGTTGCAGCAAGTTCACATCATCTGTCAGGGTGGAGAACGAGTAGGAAAGATTGTGGAGGCAAAAGAGGACTTTCATGGGTAATCCCCGTTTATATTGTATAGAGGCAGTACGTAAAGCTCTGGTTAGTGGTTGAAGTTCCCGTCTGAGCTGCAGGTTTGCAGTTGACAGGTCGGCATAGATTTGTATTTTGGAGTATGGTTTCGGCAGAGAGACAGATTTCCGCAGGGCATTAATCAAGTTTTCTTTAACATGGTAAGAAAAGAAAATGTACAATAACATCTCTTGGCACATGCTCTGCTAAGTGAGCCAGTTTTTTCCATCAGTGAGCTCTGTCTATGGTTGATTCAATAGGTGAGACATCTGGTAAAACAGCTTTAGAAAGACTTGGCACAAATGCTTTAAGATCTGTGGTAGAGATTATTTCTGAAATGCCCCTGAATTTCAAACTGTTTCTCCTGCATATATCTTCCAGGTCAGATGCTTTCGCTTTAAGCCAAGATTCAAGCACTTTATTGTCATTGTGTAACACAACTAAATTACTTTTTATGACAACCCCACGGTGCATATAGGGAACATAGTGATAGTAACAACGACCTTGCCTTAGCTAATGCTGAAGGTAAATACTCCATTCTCCTCCTCCTTGACCTTTCAGCAGCTTTTTACACAGTAGATCATCCCCTACTCCTCCAGTCCCTCCAGTCCTTGGGCATTTACGATCTCTCCCTGTCCTGGCTTTCATCCTACCTCTCCAACCGCTCCTTCACGACTGCCTTCAATGAGTCCTTGTCCACCCCCAACCACCTCTCGGTGGGAGTCCCCCAAGGTTCGGTCCTTGGCCCCCTACTGTTCACCCTATACACATCCTCCATTGGCAAGGTTATCTCCTCCATGGGTTTTAACTATCATCTGTATGCAGATGACACCCAGATTTACCTCAACACCCCTGACATATCCACCACTACCATGGACAAGGTCTCCTCCTGCCTATCAGCCATCTCCTCCTGGATGTCCGCTAGGTTCCTGAAACTAAATCTAGACAAAACTGAATTTATGATCTTCCCACCCCGGCCATCCACGAACCTCCCAGATGTGCATGTCACTGTTAACCATACTACCATTCGCCCTACCTCTTAAGCCCGCTGTCTGGGTGTCACCCTGGACTCCGCACTCTCCTTCACTTGCCACATCCAAATCCTCACAAAGTCCTGCAACTTTCACCTTCGTAACATCTGTAAGATTCGCCCTTTCCTGACCTCTGCCACCACCAAACTCCTCATCCATGCCCTCATAATTTCCCGCCTTGACTACTGCAATTCCCTGCTTTCTGGTCTCCCTATGACCCGAACAGCCCCACTGCAGTCCATCATGAATGCGGCAGCCAGAATTATCCACTGCTCCCATTGCTCCACCACGGCAGATCCCCTCCTAGAATCCCTCCACTGGCTTCCTATCCAGTCCAGAATCAGATTCAAAATACTGTGTCTGACCTACAAATCTGTCCACAAAACCTGTCCAACCTACATTTCCGATCTTACTCAGAGGTACACACCTAGCCGCTCACTCCGCTCTTCCAATGAACTTCGCCTAACCGCCCCCCCCCGCATCACCCAGTCCTATGCACGCCTCCAGGACTTCTCAAGAGCTGCTCCAACACTATGGAACTCCCTACCTCCACCCATTAGGGCAGCCCCCTCCTTCAACATCTTCAAGAAAGCCCTCAAAACTCACCTTTTCACTCTGGCCTACTACCCCTCACAAGTGCTCTAAACCCACAGCTGAACTCTGGTCCCCTACCGTTCGTGTCCTTACCTCTCCCTCTAGATTGTAAGCCTTTGGGCAGGGTCCTCCTCCTTTTGTGTCCTACCTGATCATGCACCTCCATTAGTGTGAACCCATGCTATGCATTTGAGTGAACCTAACTTGCCTAATCTCCATGCTCCATCCTCCATCCAGTGACTGACTAAGCATTACCTGGTACTCATACTGTGCTGTGTGATCTGGTTTTCTTGTATTCCTGTATTGTCATATTGCTGTATGTCACCCCTAAATATTGTCTGTAACCTAAATTAATGTCCAGCGCTGCGTAATATGTTGGCGCTTTATAAATACAATAAATAAATAGAGGTAGAAAGAGAAGAAATTATACAAGTATGCCAGGTATTACAGACATTTAAACACTTTGTACACAGTGTTAATTATTTCAGAGAGGATGCAGAGTTCATCAAGTTTATGGTAGATGGGAAAAAGCTATTTTTCAGTCTGTTTTTTTGTATGCGGATTGATCTAAGACGTTTACCTGATGAAAGGAGCTCCTACAAGGCATTACCAGGGTGAGTGTTGTCCTTGATAATGTTTTTGGCCCTTCTCGTATAGCAAGTCTTATACAAAAGTTCCAGTGATGGTAGTTCACTGCCAATAATGGCTTCTGGTGTTTTAACAACTTGCTGCAGGGCTTCTCTAGTAGCCTTGGTGTAGCTGTCATGCAACTGGTCAGAATGTTTTCTATTGTGCATCTGTAAAAATTAACCAGCAGCTTCTGTGCGAGGTTAGCGCTCCTTAGTTTTGTCAAAAAGTAGAGGCGTTGTTGTGCTTTGCCAGTTAGAGCTAAAGCATTGTCAGCTCAGGACAGGTTCTCTGCGATGGTGACTCCCAAAAATTTGAAGCTGGAAACTCTCTCCACACCCTCTGCATTGATCATTAGCGGTAAGTGAGTTGTCTTTTTGGTGGTCCTAAAGTCCAGAATAATTTCTTTGGTCTTTGTATTTAATAACAGGATGTTAATGTCGCACAAAGCAGTCAGGTTCCTAACTTCTGTATGCAGCTTCCTCATTGTCTGATATAAGCCCAATGACAGTCGTATCATCTGCAAACTTAACAATTATGTTTGAGGTATGGATAGGCTGGCAGTCATGGGTGAAAAGTGCATAGAGGAGAGGGCTTAATACACAGCCCTGTGGCACGGATGTCTGGAGGATGTCTGTTTTCCTAGTCTGACAGTTTGAGGGCGATTAGTAAGGAAGTCCAATAACCAGGTACATATGGAGGGAGCAAGACCTAGTGCATGGAGTTTGTTGGTCAGCTGGCTAGGTACGATGGTGTTAAATGCTGAGCTGTAGTCAACAAAGAGCATCCTAATATAGGAGTTGGGCTTTTCTAGGTGTGAGAGGGCAGCATGTAGAGCTACACAGATGGCGTCCTCAGTCAATTTATTTGTTCGGTAGGCAAACTGGTGTTAATCTAGATTTGCTGGGATGGAGGCCTTGATGTGTGTGGCTACCAGTCGTTCAAAGCACTTGGCGAAGACAGGGGTTAGAGCAACTGGTCGGTAATCATTAAGACAGGTTATCCTAGTATTTTTTGCACCTGACACAATAGTTGTGGATTTAAGGCATGAGGGGACTACACCCAAGAACAGAGAGAGGTTGAATATTTGTGTAAAAACTTTCGCTAGTTGACCAGCACAGGCCTGGAGCACACATCCTTGCACACCATCAGGACCTGCAGCTTTCGTGGTGTTGATATTTGTGAGTGCCTGCCGCACTTCATGTATGTGAAGGATTAAAGGCTGTGAGTCTGTAGTGGGCCCAACGTTGACTGGAGGCTGATTGACGTCTTTTTCAAATCTAGCAAAGAAGTTGTTAAGTTCCTCTGCTAGGCTGGGGTTGTTATTGTCCAGTGTGTATTGTGTGCCATTCTTCTTTTTGTAATCTGTGAATAATTGAATGCTTTGCCACATTCTCTTTGGGTTTGAGTCATTTTCAAAGATTTCCTCAATCCATATCGTATGCCTTTTTTCAGACTTGCTCTGGCTGAAGAATATGCTTCTTTGTCTTGTATTTTACAAGCTTTATTTCTATTCCTTATGAGATCTTTAAGTTATTTTGTCATCCATGGTTTTTGATTTGGGTAAACAGTAATTATTTTGTTGACAGTGATGGTGTCCACACAGAAATTAACATATGACAATACAGAGGAAGTGCACGTCTCCAGGTCTGATGAAAGAATATATTCCAGTCTATATGTTCAATGCAATCTTGGAGCTGAGAGACAGCATTCTCAGGCCAGACTTTAACAGACTTGCTAATGGGTTTAACAGTGTTGATAGTGGCTTTGTATGCAGGAATAATATAGGTAGAAAAAACAATGTTTTGTAAAAAAAAATAATACCTTTTAATGGCTAACTGATAGAGTTAAATTATGCCAGCTTTCTGGGATCTAGTCCCCTTCTTCAGGCATATTTCCAGATGTTAGCTGATGTAAAACACTGATGCAGGTAAATAGTAAACACGAAGATGACAGTTGTGCTGATTACTATTTATCTGTTAGGTGTCAGGTGATCAGTAGGCTGGAGCCAGTGAGTTAGTGCAAGCATACATGAAATCCAGCAGGTTTCTGAAGATCATGAAGCCAAATCAATCATGTTACATAAGGTATTGTAGAAGAGAACAGAGGCGCCAAAAGATTAAAATCAATACTTAAAATGTTTAAAATTGCTTAGGAGGCAGTGGTGGACTTACCTCCTTCAAGCAGACACATAGACTGTGTATTCAAGACAAGGTATGTTTATTGGTACACTCCAGAGGTTAATCGCAATGCGTTTCGCAGGTTAAACCCGCTTCATCAGGCAAATAACAGATAGGAGTACACGACAGCGATGTGTCCGGGTAACACCTGGCGCCTCAGACTGTCTGCTTGAAAGAGGTAAGCCCACCACTGCCTCCTAAGCAATTTTAAACATTTTAAGTATTGATTTTATTCTTTTGGCGCCTCTGTTCTCTTCTACAATATATTTAATATCCTCCCTTGGTGGAGGGGGATACCCCTTTCTTTCACATCTACAGAGTGCGACTTCTTAATCCTGAGCGGGGAATGGATAGGACAATCTCCCCGCCTGACTACACAGTGGTTGCCTGGAGGTAACCCTGGTTTGTGAGTATTACTTTATACTCATTTCATTTATCAATTTACTTGACTTACTACACTATATTGGGCTCTCGGTTCTCTTCTTACATATGTTACATAAGGTGTCATGAATCATGTTCCACAAGCTAAACCTTCTGTTAATGTCTTGAACATTTTCATAAATTTGTACTCAGAAATCTTTCCCTTGAGAACAAGTACTTTTATGCTGGGAATACACGAGTCGATCCGGCGGCTCGATTAGCCGCCGGATCGACTCCCGCCACCTCCCCGCGCGTCCCCGCCGCCGTCCGGATCGATTCCCGCTCATCCCCGCGGGCGCTTCCTTATCTTCTGCTCGATTCCATGCTATTGTCCGCCCGCGGGGATCGAGCGGGGAATCGATCCAGCGGGTCATCGAACCTGTCGGAAATTATCAATCGAGCCATCAGCAGCTCGATTGATAAGGGCGCATCGACCCGTGTATGCCCAGCATAAGATCTTGCATGCTGTGTCCTGCTTCAGAGAAGTGTTGGCCCGTTGGTGTGTCCAATTTACCTTCATTGATTTTAAAGCGGTGATGGTTCATTCTTGTGTGCAGTTTTTGTCCTGTTTCTCCTATATAGATTACTCTTGAGGGGCATTTCACGCAGCGTATCATGTATACAACATTGGATGACTCACAGGAAAATTGGTCTTGTATTTGATGATATTTCTGTGAGTTTGGTATTTGTATTTGGCTTGTGCCCAAGATATAAGGGCAGGTCTCACACCTTGTGTTATTGCAGGGTAATGTGCCTGGAGTTTCTGGTGTAGATAATGCACTCTGATAATCATTTGTCTCAAATTGGGAGGTTGTCTGAAAGCAAGGAGTGATAAATCAGGAAAAACTTCCTTCAGGCGTTTGTCTTTGTGGAGTATCGGTTGTAGGGCTTTCAATATCTCCCTCAGTGTCTTTAATTTTGGGTTGTAGGTTACCACAATTGGGATTCTGTTGTTTTCAGTCTTTAGGGTGTACTTCAACAGTTCCTCTCTTGATTTGTGGATGATATCCCTGATCTATGAATATATTACGTAGTGACATAAGTTGTCTATGCAGGAATAAGAAACAAAGATAGATGGTCAGACTGTCCCAGTGGGGGCGTGGGGTGATCTTATAGGCATCTTTCATGTTTGTATAGTCATGGTCTAAGGTGTTTTCTCCTCTGGTTTTACAGTCCACATGCTGATAAAATCTGGGAAATACATTCTTAAGATTTGCTTGGTTAAAATTTCCAGCAATTCCGAAAATTGCATCAGGGTGTGAGTTCTGTTGCTTACTAAATGACATCAAACAGTTGTTTATTTGCTGACTTAGTATTGGCCTGAGGTGGAATGTACGCTGCCATAATAATAATAACTGTATGTTCCCTGGGTAGGTAAAATGGTCGACATCTCAGCCAAATGATATCTTTAGCCTGGGCCTCAGAGTAATCAACCATGGTATTATGTTCTCGCACTAGATCTGCCACCTTATTTTCAACTAGATCTATTCTGTCACCTAAATTGGCAATGTCACGCTGTGTGGCTTGATTAGCTGCTCTTATATCCAAAATAAGCTTTGCTTTCATCGCTAGCCAGACGAGGTCTAGACTTCGCTGGACTGTCCGTGGGGGAGGAGGGAGGGCTCCTGTGTGTCCCTGCAAGTTGGGCACTGTCTGCTCAGGTCACTGCAGCTGTTCTCCCGCGCTCAGTGAGAGAGGCACCGGTGTGGGGAGAGTGTCAGCGCCATCTTGGAATCTGCGTGCAGGCCTCTGTGACCTCTCACCAAAGTAATCAGTGAGTTTATGTGGCTGGAGGGCTCCTCTATCCCTCTTCTTGGAGGTGTCTGTTTCCAGTTCCATCTCATCCATCATTCTGATGCCAATCAGTGCAGTGAAGGCAAGGCTTTGAGCTGTTAGTGGTTGGCTGTACACGGAGCTAAGCTCTCACACATCCGTGCTGGGTCCTGCTGTGGCCATGCCCCCCTAACCTGATAATTGTAACAATTTTCCTATATTCCTATTCTCAAATTCCTAACCTCACCCTAAATTTCCAAAAGGCCTAGCCTTTAATCTCCACTAAACACTTTTTTTTTGTAAATACCTAACCCTAATATCCTGATCTATTAGTATCTATATTCTAACCTCTCCCCTCTCCTATGTCCAATAACCCTAGATCCTAAACCCGCTGTTTTCAAGGGGTGGCTGGAGGTAGTGGGCCTTGGGGGTAAAAATTACAAATTTGGCCCTCACAGAGGGCAAGGCCCCACGTCGGTGGGCTCTAACAGCCTGCATTAAGGGATTAATCAGATTTATAATAAAATGTGTATTTATTTCCTATGCCCCACTTTGACATGTTCATGGGTACAATCATGCATGTTGCTGACAAAAAATGTGCTCAATGGCCTGATCTCCACACATTTATTTGTGATGTGATGGCCACTGATGAATAAAAAAATGTCATGCATGTGTATTGTTTTTCTAATTTAATAAAGTTTGTTTATTACAGTTTCTATGTAGTAGCATGTGTACTGTTTTTCATTTTTTAATAAAGTTTTTAAATTACAGTTTCTATGTAGTAGGGGAAGACACAGTGCACCATTCTGTCTGATAGCTAATTAAAGGCTCAGAAAACTTTCATCTAGAAGTGCAAACACAAATGGTAGCAGGATAGAGATAAAGGTTCAGTAGGTCATCATTTTTATGTGTATAAGCCAAATTAACAGAATCACACAGTTAAAACTCCAGACCTAGATTTTGAACTCCTAAAACCAAAATAAGAAAATAGGACTCCAGGAAAATACTATTTAGAGTTAGTTATCCAGATACATTTTTTTCTCATTGGTTAATTTTCACTTTCATTTCACTTTAAAATATTAGATTTCAATAAATATTTCTAAGGTATAAGTAAATTTCTGGAATAAAGTAAGGTTCATGGTCATTAGATAAAATGAATTTATTCTCTCTCTCTATACAATTACATACTTAAAACATACTAATAACTCTGCTACATAATAATGGTTGTTCTTTTTTGTTTTGTTGTTTTCTGCAGGTATAAAACTGTGATTACGCCCAGAAGAATTTGGCTGTCTATCTGGAGTGTATGGATCGTGTCTTTTGTAGTTGGTTTAGTTCCTTTGTTTGGATGGCACCAAAAGTCCAGCCAGGACTACCTAGAATGCGAGTTCCTTCGGGTCATGAGCATGGACTACATGGTTTACTTTAATATTTTTGGATGGGTTTTCCTTCCCCTATTGATTATGTTGGCATTATACATTGAAATTTTCTATTTGATCAGAAAGCACATAAAAAAGAACATCTCAAATATTAGACACAAGGGAGTTTTCTATGGAAAAGAATATAAAACTGCAAAATCCCTAGCTTTGGTTTTGCTGTTGTTTGCCCTCAGCTGGTTGCCATTATCCATTCTCAACTGTATTATCCACTTTGTTCCAGGCAGAGGAAATTCTAGTGAATTCAAGGCATTCATATTTGGCGCAATACTGCTATCTCATGCTAACTCAGCAATGAATCCTATTGTATATGCATTCAAAATAAAGAAGTTTAGAGAGTCATATATTCAAATTATAAAAACATATTTTCTACATGGAGTAACATTGTCTGACAGTTCAAGTAGCGAACACACTATGGATGAGATTTCACAAGACGACATTGATTAAACTCATGAATCGTACAAATTTTGCCATTTGTCTATAAATATATTTCCTACTTTGTCATTCAAAAATGTAAAATGGTATTTAACAGACATGAAATTGCATTGTATTTAGAATTTATAGAGTATATTTTACTAACTGTATATGATTAAAGAACTGACTTAAAATAGACTAAAATGACACATTCCAATCTACAAGACACATGTTAGAGTTACAAAATTAAATTAGTCTTTTGCGTAAAAATGGCACCTTTTCTTGCTATGAATAAAATCATTTTTCGCATATTTCTGTTTTCTGGACCTGTTCTGTAGAAGAGTATGTAGAAGCCGTGGCTACACTCGTATAAGAGCTTTATTTTCTAATTATCATTAGATACTTAGGAGTTGATTTATTAAGCTTTTCCTAGACTGAAGAACAGTGAAAAACACCAGACAACCTGAGGTCATAAATTAAATAGGAAGTGTAGGCTGAAGCCTGTATTCTGGTAGAGAGTTGTTTTCACTTCACTTCTGGTGTGCTGTTGTGAGCACTGATTATATATTGTTGGTAAATTGTGTATTGCTGTTGTGATATCTGAAGAATTGTGTATTGTTGTTTATCCCCTGCCTCTAGTATGCCCCATTAGACAGGGTTCTAGTTTCAGTGCCAGCACACCAACCACCCACATTCAGTGGCATAGTGATTAGCCCTCTTGCCAGCGCTGGGTCCCCGATTCAAATCCCAGCCAGGGACCTATCTGCATGGAGTTTATATGTTCTCCCTGTGTCTGTGTGGGTTTCCCCCAGGCACTCTGGTTTCCTCCTACATTCCCAAAACATACAGATAAGTTAATTGGCTTTCCCCTAAAAAAACTATGATGGGCATATAACTATGGTAGGATTAGATTGTTAGCTCCTCTGAGGACAGTCAGTGACATGACTATGTACTTTGTAAAGTGCTGCAGAAGATGTCAGTGCTATATAAATACATAGTAATAATATGGTAGGACATTACGCTATGACTATGGTAGGATTAGATTGTTAGCTCCTCTGAGGACAGTCAGTGACATGACTATGCACTCTGTAATGTGCTGCAGAAGATGTCAGTGCTATATAAATACATAATAATAATATGGTAGGACATTAGACTATGACTATATTAGGATTAGATTGTGAGCTTCTCTGAGGACAGCCAGTCACATGACTATGTACTCTGTAATGTGCTGCAGAAGAAGTTAGGGCTTTATAAATACATAATAATATGGTAAGACATTTGGTTATATCCCCATCTACACGTTACAATTCCACGTGTGATCGTTCAAATTCGATTGGATCGAATTCGATTGGATCAATTACATCCGACATGTCCGATCGGGACTCAATCGATAGTGTGATCAATTTTTAGTTATCAATGCAAAATGGACCACACTATCGTTCGAGTCCCAATCGGACATGTCGGATTTAATCGATCCAACTGAATTTGATCCAATCGAATTTGACTGATCGCACGTGGAATTGTACTGTGTAGATGGGGCTTTAGACTATGGTAGAATTAGATTGTAAGCTCCTCTGAGGACAGTCAGTGAAATGAATATGTACTCTGTTATGTGCTGCAGAAGATGTCAGTGCTATACACTGTAAATACATAATAATAAGGTAGGACATTATACTATGACTATAGTAGGGTAATGGACGAGTATCTACGTCCCTGAGCACTGTTTTTCCTTGTTGTGTTTTTTTCCCTCCTGTTTGATTAGCAGACAGGTATTAACCATTATCACCTGTGTTTAAAGCTACATACACACGAGGCACGGATGTCTGCAGTTGCATAGAGACAAGCAACAGTTGAAAGTCTCCAGCAACGACAGTTGTATACAAGCGACGATTGTATACACGCGGCAACAACCTGTCTGCAACATAGCGGAAACTGTTGCTCAGCAACTTCTGTCGCAGGTTCAATGAACTGTCGGACTCACAAGAGTTGCTAGAGACTAGCATACACACGACCGCACCGACTTGAGACTAGCAACGGTTCCTGCAACTGCTGTTGCCGGGGATTGAACAAGTCAATCGCCTGGGGACAGCTCTGATTAGCAACAGTTGCTTGCGCGCGCCTCATACACACTGGGGACCTGTCGCCGCAACATGCGTGCGCCATGTGTTTCCAGCAACAGCTGTAGCCCGTGTGTATGAACCATTAGATTAGCTTAAACACAGGTGATACATTAAACAGGAAAGGAAGGCCTCTATGGGGTATTGGGCCAGTGCATGTTTGTTTCCCTCCCTGGTGGGAGGGGGGGGAGCCCCAGGCCTACCTGCACCTCCTCTGTGGATTTAAAGTCCCTTTGTGGCCGTGATTTGACCAGGCTTTGGAAAGGAAAGGCAGAGTCTAAGGAGGAAGAAGTCTTGGCAGGGATCTCCGGCTGCTGGGCAGAGCTTGCGGTGGAATTGTGTGAGGGAGGGGTGGAGACACAGACACACCAGTGCCATCTTGGATCGGCGGCTCTGGCCATGGCACACAGAACTCCGTCAGCTTCTGAGCATATTGTTTCTGTTTATTAGGAGATTTCCAGGTCCATGGCTGCTTCCTCTGTCGTGGAGAAGTAGGAGAGATTGCTGTGGTGGGTGCTAATAGCCGCTTAAGGCTGACTGGGAATGGTGCACTGCTACAGTGCAACTGTCTTGCAACGAGATAAAAACAAGGAACACCAAGAGCCCCAATAGTGTAATATGTACTGGTAAATGGTTACTAGATAGAGTAAATATTAATACTCACAAACCAGGGTTACCATTAGGCAACCACTGTAAAGGCAGGTTAGGAGATTTTCCTGACCCCACTCAAGAATAAGAAGTCACTCTCTGTAGATGAGAAAAAGGGGTTCAACCCTCCACCCAGGGTGGACTCAATATTATGTAGGAGAACAGAGGTGCCAAAAGGATAAAAGGAAGCTAAATGAGCTTAAAAACCAAATTCTTGGTAAATAGAGGAGGTAGTGGTGGACTTACCTCCTCCAAGTAGACACACAACGACTGTAGTAAAGACAGTCAATATATATTTTTTTATATGAACTCCAAATATGCAACGCGTTTCGCAGGTTTGATCCCGCTTCATCAGGCAATAACATAATATGTGGTCAGTAGAAGAGCCAGGCACCTCTACCTCCTCTATTTACCAAGAATTAGTTTTTTAAGCTCATTTAGCTGTCTTTTATCCTTTTGGCGCCTCTGTTCTCCTGCATAATATTAAGTCCATCTGTCTTGTCCTCCTTGCTGGCCATGCACCCAGCATATGCGATTCTATCGGGCATGGAAATTTTGAATATTTGCCGCTAATTGGGAGCCTCCTGGTGCCCAAATTTAACATTTAAGCCGCAAAGTAAAAACCGCGATTTATGGCAATCAGTACATTTTGGAGCTGGCTGGGGCCTAAAATCGGCCGCCGCCATGCGCCCAAATTCGCTAATTATGGCTTTTATCATAGGCGTCTATGGCGGTGCTCTTTCTTCAGTAAGGGCTCCTGCGCCCTTTTTACCTGATTTATATTTCACTTCTGGTGAGCTGTGAGCACTAATTATATATGAAATAACAACAGGAATGGAAGGAAAAAAAACCCTTTGCAAAAAACAATTGTACAGTAAAGAAAGGGGGAAAAAACCTTTGCAAGAAACAATTGTACAGTAAAGGATGGAAAAAAAACCCTTTGCAAGAAACAATTGTGGAAAACAATTCCTTTGCAAAAAACAATTGTCTCTTTTTTTCTATTGTTTTTACCAATTATTTATAGTTAGAAAATTGTGTATTGCTGTTGTGATTTCTTTTGAATTGCATATTGTGTATTGCTGTTTATCTGATGTCTAGAGCAGCAAGTGCCAGTTTTAACTACCGTATATACTCGCATATATGCCGAATTTTTTAGCACAAAAAATGTGCTCAAAAGTCTCCCCCTCGGCCTATATGCGAGTCATAAACTTGCAAGTGTGCAGACTCACCTTCTGCAGGGACCCGAGTGCAGCGTGCAGCCAACCGAGGGGAGTAAATGTCAGCCTGAGGATGCGAAGAGCGGCCGGGATGAGCAGGCGGTGAAATGGTATATCAGCCATTGCAGCCTGTGGAACAGATGAGTGGCTGGAAGAAGACAGTGGGCGGGCTTTGCAGGTGCAAGTGGAGTCGGCGGCATGTGCAGCGCTGCCTACTTTTGCAGCGATAAGCGGGTGGCATGAGCGGACACAGAGCGGGCAGGCTTCATAGGCACACCGGGACCCACAGCGATGCTTCAGTGCTGATTGGAGGCAGAGCGGGCGGATTTTCAGCGCTGAGCAGAGGAATAGAGACACGTGGTACGCAGCTCTGCAGCCTGGAGCGCAGCGTGTGTGACGTGAGAGGCAGCGGACACAGAGCGAGCAGGCTTCCCAGGCACACCGGGACCCACAGCGATGTTTCAACGCTGATTGGAGGAAGAACAGGTGGATTTTCAGCGCTGAGCAGAGAAATAACGGAGACACGTGGTGCGCAGCTCTGAGGCCCGGAGCGCAGCGTGTGTGACAGTGAGGCTAAAGAGGGCTCCTGGACTACAACTGCACTGCAAATACCAGCGGTAAACAGAAAAAAAAATGCTGGCCGAGGGGGATTACTGGGCTGATGGCAGGCAGAGGTTGTTAGGCAGAGTTAATCCTCAGTACAATCCTGAAGTCACTGTATGCAATACTTGTACATGTTCTTACTGTAATATTAACAGTGAGCACATGTACAAGTCCTGCATACAGCCAACTTCCAGATTGTACTGAGGATTTACTGTATTACAATAAGCTCTGCCTGATCAGCCCAGTATCATCCACTGCCCTATTGTATAGTACAGTAAGAGTGTTAATATTGAGTAGAGTTGTAAGGTAGCCACTAGCCATGCAATTCACAGTGATCATTTGTTTCAGATCATTTGTATGATCATACAGAAATGAGCGTTCAGGACCACCAGTGGACGAAAACATCCTAACTAATCTATGGTAATCAGATTGATGGTATCGATTCCGTCAACCTGTTTGGATTGGTTAGGATGTTTTCGTCCATTAGTGTCCCCTAATGATCCTTTCTGATCGATCATACAAATGAACAAAAATTGTATCATTGTAAATTGTATCACCTGTAGTGCCTGCTATCAGCCCAGTGTTGTGACACAGTGAGAACGAAGGTATAGATAATACCATAAGTGTGGCTACTGCATTACCCCGGCTTATATGCGAGTCAATCATTTTTCCAGTTTTTTAGGTAAAAGTTGGGGGGTCGGCTTATATGCGGGTCGGCTTATATGCGAGTATATACGGTACTTCAGGGCAATAGGCTTACACCCTCCTAATGACCAGGCTATTTTTTACAATTTAGTGCTGTGTAGCTTTAAGGGCTCGCTGCAGGATTATTGGCTGAGGCGGTCATTATCAGCCACGTCAGTCTTGCGTTTGTATGCAGCTTAAAAATTGTTTTCCTTGTTTTTTTTTTCCCCTCCTGTTTGATTAGCAGACAGGGAATAACCAGGGGGAGGGATTATCTGAAACATAAGTTATTAAGGGCTCTTTTCCACTAAGGCGTTTGCGATGGCTGAATCGCAAAAACGCAAAATGCTAGTGATTTTCCAAATCGCTACAGTTTGCTTTTAAGATAGGAATCACGGTAAGTCATTTCCACTACCGCGATTCGTTTTTTGCCTGATAGCGATCATGCGGCGGAACGATTATTGCCGCGATTTTGCTATGCAGTGCATAGCATAGCAAAATCGTGATCGCAAACGTCGGGAAATCGCCGGGAATTTTTTACCTTTTGCTGAATCGCAATCGCTAGCGTTCAGAGCCCTTAGTCAGCTTTAGTCTGTGAGCTGGCTCGGGGTCTGTGGCTTGCTCACAAAGAGATTGATTCACAAAGCATACTTATTTTTCACCTTAAAGGAAACCAGAGATCAACGTTATAGGCATATTTATACTTACCTGGGACTTTCTCCAGCCCCATGAGGTTTGTGGGGCCCCCGCGCATTAGTATTGTAGGCGCAGAAAGCTCCTGGCTACAGGAGTGCAACGGAGGCGTGCGCGTGGCCAAGTCACGCATGTGCTTAAAGTCCCGACTGGCCGAGACTGGCCTGATTACTGGGCCAGATAGAGGCAGAATGGAGCAACTGGAGAGGATGGAGAGGAAGTCCATGGACTCACGGGGCTGGAGAAAGCCCCAGGTAGGTATAAATATGCCTATAATGTTGATCTCTGGTACACTTTAAAGGGGCACTATTGCTAATTTCATCTATTTTGGCCCCCTTAACATACATATGCCTTATTGGAGTTATGCTATTTCTTAGTATATAGTCCTATCAAAATGTAATTTAACACTTGTAATAAACATTTACAACCAGGCAGTCACGTCAGTAGTAAAACCTTTCCGACGCCAGTTCAGCATAAACCATTCTGTAGCAGGGAGGCATCTGCTACTGGTCCTTGAGCTGCCGTTATTTTCAACCCTTCTGGCCAGCTCATTTATTCTATTCCATGTTGTAACTGCACTTTAGCACACAGCAGCCTCCGTAACGTGCAGCACGCAGCCAATCCATACAGCCTCCTCCGTACAGCGCAGTGTGATGATACGCTGCCCGGCTGCTAAGGACCCCTTTTGTGAAACTGGCAATAAAACGGACAGCTATTGCTGTCCGTTTCCATGGTAACCCGGCCGGCAAAATAATTATGTTAACATACAGAGCAGGACACAGCTGTAGCACTTGTGTCTGCTCTTTGATGCCACCGCCGCCGCTGCCTAGCACACTTCAGAGGCCGGCCGGGTTACCATGGAGTCCGTTTTATTGCCAGTTTCACAAAAGGGGTCCTTAGCAGCCGGGCAGCGTATCATCACACTGCGCTGTACGGAGGAGGCTGTATGGATTGGCTGCGTGCTGCACGTTACGGAGGCTGCTGTGGGCTAATGTGCAGTTACGACATGGAATAGAATAAACGAGCTGGCCAGAGGGGTTGAAAATAACGGCAGCTCAAGGACCAGTAGCAGATGCCTCCCTGCTACAGAATGGTTTATGCTGAACTGGCGTCGGAAAGGTTTTACTACTGACGTGACTGCCTGGTTGTAAATGTTTATTACAAGTGTTAAATTACATTTTGATAGGACTATATACTAAGAAATAGCATAACTCCAATAAGGCATATGTATGTTAAGGGGGCCAAAATAGATGAAATTAGCAATAGTGCCCCTTTAAATGTAAGAGTGTGATGTATGATATGATATATCTGCATATAACTGTATATTTTGCTAAATGTATTTTGTTCCTGCATTGTTTATTTGCTGTGACTGGACTATGTCTCTGCATAGATTCTAAGTTACTGGAGTTATGCTAGGTACACACCATACAATTTTGTGTTAGATAGATGGTTCGATAGATAATTTCTGACATGTCTGAACTTATTTTCGATCGTTTTTCTGATCTATCATAGAAGTGAATGGAAATAGATAAGAAAAGATAACAGAATAGAATCGGAAATTGATTGGACGGAAAATCGACCAAAAAAACGCATCGTGTGTACCCAAAATCAGGTGGGGGATTTGCTACTGTGCTATTGTTTGTTAGCAGACTGGCCCTTGTTCACCTGATAACATTTGATGCCTGTTTATTCACAAGCCTGATATACTGTCTGGTAGAGAGAGAGGCAGTCAGTGTGATGTGAGACAGCTAAGTTAAAGCTGTATGCTACAGTATGGATGGAAGTTCATTTATGTATAGATATTCTCTGACCATACAGATAGATGTTGGAGGAATTGTTCAGCTAATGGAAGCATGTTCCACATATGGTGGAGTTGCCCATATATCAAAAGAACTTGGCAAAAATGTTTTGACTATCTACTCCTTGACAGGGCTCAGACTCAGACCACCTCCGGCTTAGCATTGTTCAATCTAGATATACACTCTATAATAAACTCTATATAAGATATACACTATAATATTACCCTTGAGATCTTTGATTGCTAATATATTCCTGGCTACTAAAATAGCTATAGAAAGACATTGGAGGGATCCACAAACCCCTGAGCTTGCAGAGATCTTGCAAATTGACAACACTAATTTCAAATATGAATGCATGATAGCCAACCTAAATAGCTCTATGGATAGATTTCTGAGAAACTGGGAGCTGTGGGGTAATAACTAAGTTCAGTGATATATTAAGGTTAATAGATTGCCCAGACTGAGAGACAACTGGGACTATGAGAAATTCTGAACTGGATTGGCCTCCAGATAACAGAATTAGGGTGGGGCTATATCATGACATTATAACATCGTGTCACAGCAATACAGTGATAGACTAAGATGCACTGTGTTATGTATTGCCTCATTATTACTTACTTTTTCCTTTTCTTCTTTGAAGATGATTCCTATTGGTATTGTTACTGTTACAGTTATTGTTCTGTGTAGTTTTAATTTCAGTTGTTTGCAATTTTGTACTTGCTTTTTCTTTTAAGCATTATTAAGACCCTGTACAGGGTCACTTGTTGACTAAACACTGAGAGTACGTAAAAATAATTTTCAAAATGTGGTTGTATACTCAACGCCATTAACCTGGTTTGTTTAACCTTTTCGGGACTGGCCACCTACCCCCCTTAAGGACCAGGCATTTTGCGCGGGAAGGGGGTGCGCACATTTGGGGGGGTCAGGCGGCCGGATCCCGTGTGTGGCTGCCTGGCATTGTGTCCCTCCTTGGTGGCCTGGGCCCTCCCTTCTGCCAGCAGCCTTCACTTACCTTCCAGGCTCCAGCGATGAGCCGCACGGGACCCTCTTCTCTGGCCGGCATCTCCGTTCTGTCTGACGAGCAGTTCCGGGTCGCGGCTTGATGACGTCATCAAGCCGGGACCCGGCGCTGACGTCAGATGAAGCGGAGATGCCGGCCAGAGCGGAGGGGGGCGCCGATCGTCGCTGGAACGGCAGGGAGGTGAGTGGATCCTCTTCTTTCCCCCCCTGCCGCCGCAACTGTCAAACAGATCACTACGATCCGACGGCGATCGTAGTGATCGTGTGATCAGCAGCCATACGCGATGGCTGCTGATCACTCAGGGGAGATGTCGGCTGTCATATGACAGCTTAATCTCCCCCTCCGGGTGCGCACGATCGCGTCGGGAGCGGAAATTGCGGGCCGGCGTAGATTCTACGCCGCATCAGGCTAGAACAGCCACAAGTGCGGCGTAGAATCTAATGCACATGGTCCCGAAAAGGTTAACATGTTTACTGCTAATGTTTTGAAAACAGAATAAAGTGTTCATCATTGGATTCCATGTCTGCTCACTGTTTATGGACAATCTTCATGTCATATCATGACATATTGGTGAGCAGTGGTGGGATAGAGCAGACAATGCACCAGAAGCATGGAGGAGATGCTGCAGGAGTTGGAAATTTTTGCCCTTCGGAAGTTATGCAGTAAAAGGGGCATTCATCATTGGATTCCATGTCTGCTCACTGTTTATAGGCAATCTCAATGTCATATCATGAAAAGAGCTAGTGCATGAGATAAACAGATAATGAGAGATAAACTATTAGTTAAAGCGGACCCAAGCCAAACATTTTTTTAATTCAAAATATTTAGTTGCACCACTCTGACACATACAAAGATAAATAAACACTCCTTCAAGCCTATGAGCATTTTTAGTGCATGCTTTTCACCCGTCTTTTTTCATTACTAGGGTTATACAGGTTGCAGCCATTAGCAATTCCTCCTTTGCTGGACACCACCTACTCCACCAGTTTGTCAGATTCTGTCCCGGCAATATGAAAGGAAGGGAGGAGTTCCTCCAATAATTGTAAAATATTTTATATTTGTCATGATGCAGCTGAAAAAAGGCTGCTATTTATTATTATAATTTAGAAAATAGATTTTATTTTTGAAATCTTGTATTTTTAATTTGGGTCCACTTTAAGGAGAGATAAATGAGTTAATTTAGTTTAGGAGATATAAATCATGAGTTAAAGAGAACCCGAGGTGGCTTCCTAAGAATGAAATCTGCACACAGAGACTGGGTCTGCCTATACTACCCAGCCTCTGTTGCTATCTCAATCCCCCCTAAGTTCCCCCTGCATTCTGCTGTCCCCCATAAATCACAGCCGCGCTGTCGATACACAGCGTGTCGCAGCGGGCTGTGTTTACCTCTGTAGTGTCACTCTGCGTGCTCCCCGCCTCCTGCATAGCTCCGGGCCCCACCCACATCCCTTACCTCCCTGCTGATTGGAGGGAAGGGACGCGGGCAGGGTCCAGAGCTATGCAGGAGGCGGGGGGAGCAGCGAGAGTGACAGCTGCAGAGGTAAACACAGCCTGCAGCGTGTAGACAGCGCGGCTGTGATCTATGGGGCATAGCAGAGCGCAGGGGGAACTTAGGGGGGATTGAGATACCAACAGAGGCTGGGCAGTATAGGCAGACCCAGCCTCTGTGTGCGGATTTCATTCTTAGGAAGCCACCTCGGGTTCTCTTTAAGTCCTTTAACCACTTCAGTGAAAGCAGCCCTCAGTACCAGAGCATTTTTTTTTTTGCCTTTGGGAGTGTTACATTTCCACAGCTTATAATTCATACATAATTTTTCTGAAATAGACAATCTTGGTATTGTTTTTTTCAGAATGGATAGGGGTTAATTCTAATGTTAAACATTTATTGTTTTTGCTAAATTTTGAAAAAAAAAACATGTTTTTTTTTACTTTGACGCTACAAAAAAATATTTTAAAAAGGGAGTTACATTTTTTTTTCTAAGACTATTTTTTCAATGTCTCTTGAGTGTAGAGACACCAAATGTGTATATTTATGTGAGAGAACGCGGAAAAGCCGCCGTGTGTGCTATTGAGGAGGCGGCTGTTTCCGCGTCCAATGCGGCGGTTTGCACGCGGAGGCGTGCGTCTGGTAACAGGGCAGAACGCGGAAAAGCCACCGCATGTGACAACAGTAAGGTGGCTGGTTCCGCGTCCAGCGCGGCGGTTTGCACGCAGCAGCGTGTGTCTGGTGTGGCTGGGTCTCTTAGTGCACACAGGCTTAGGAATACACGCGCGCGCGCTGAGAGACAGAACTCTTATACTGGATAAGGAGAAGTCAGCTGATCACACCGATCAGCTGACGCCAGAGCAAGATACTATTGGTTGATCATTTAGGGGTGGTGCTGAAGAGCACTGCTCCATATATACTTGCTGCTGGCCAGTCTCAAGTTGTCTGCCGTTGAAAACACTACGTGGAAGCACTCAGACCTTAGTCAGATCCAACAGTGTGTTTGAACCAGGTGGACCTGGAAATTCACACTGAGCCAGATTACTTGTATTGTTATTCTGTTTATGCTTAGACTAGTTCCAGGGTGTAGAGACCACGGACCTCACACCCAGACTAGGGAACTTGCATTATCATCTGTGTTATACTCCAGACTAGTTCCAGGGTGCTGAGACCACGGACCTCAGGTATATAATAATAATAATATAGGTATATAATAATAATAATAGGTAATTATAGGTGTATAATAATAATAATAATCAGGTATATATCTGCATTCTTGGTGATACTGCAGATCACCAATAATCAGATTCTCTCTGCGTGCTGACACCAATCGTTACAGAACGGCAGACCAAACCCAAATGGACGCACTCCGCAGCCGTCTTGATGCCCTCACCACCTCGGTGGAAAATTTCACCTCAGTGCTGGGCAATCATCAGACTCAGATCAATGCCTTGTCTGGGTCTGCACGAGCCCTACAGACGGCTGTGGATACAGTGCGATCTCCTCATAGCACAGACATACGCATGTCTGTACCTGAAAAGTTTTCTGGTCACAGATCTGACTTCCGGAATTTTAGAAACAGAGTGTTATCATACTTTGAGTTAAGGCCTAATTCATCAGGAACCATAGCACAGAGAGTAACCTTTATTAAGACTCTATTGACAGGGGATTCCCAGACTTGGGTATATAGTCTTCCCACGGGGATAAGGCCCTGACCTCGGTGGAGGAATTTTTTAAAGCTATGGCTATAATTTACGATGACCCGGACATTGCCTCTACCGCTGAGCGGAAGCTCAAGTTGTTACGGCAGGGCAAAGGTCCGGTAGAAAACTATGCTGCAGAGTTTAGAAAGTGGGCAGTGTCAGCGAGATGGGACTCATTTGCTCTTTTAGACTGTTTCCTATCAGGGTTGTCAGATGCAGTTTCTGATCTAATGTTGGGCCATCCTGAGCCCAAATCCATTGATGAGGCCATATCATTGGCCATCAGAATTGATCGTCGTTTACGATATCAAAGACAGACCCGGGGTAGGAGCAATGTGCGATACCTGTCTTATACAGCATCTCCTCCAGTTTCATCACCACCAGCTTCGCCTCCACCGGAACCAATGCAGATTGGTCCGTCGAGATTGTCCCAGGTGGAACGGAGACGCAGAGAAAAAGAGCAGCTCTGTCTATACTGTGCAGAGGGGGGGTCATAAAGTGCAGAATTGTCCCAAGAAGTTGGGAAATGCTGCCGCCTAGGTGTAGTCGGAGGTAATACCCTAGGCACGCAGTCTTTACCTCTAGATGATAAACGTTTTCTTCTCTCTTGCACTATATTCTGGCAGGATAAGACAGAGACTACTGAGGCCTTTGTAGATTCTGGCTCAGCAGCTAACTTTATGGATTATGAATTTGCTAAGAAATTGGGGATCCTGATCTTCCCACTAAAACAACAGATTCGGGTCACTGCAGTGGATGATTCCCCCCTGCAGAGTAACCACCCTCTCTCTCAGACCCCCAGACTTGGGGGTCACAATAGGGGTGTTGCATAGAGAAAGTTTATCATTTTTTGTGTTACGAATGGCAACCTACACGATCATTCTAGGCATGCCATGGTTACAAATTCACTCGCCTCAGATCAATTGGGCTACGGGTCAGCTAACAAGCTGGTCTGCCCATTGCTATCATCATTGTCTAGCGAAAGTAACCTTTGGTAAAACCAAGATTCACATGGAGGGATTGCCAGATCAGTATTCAGAATTTGCGGACGTGTTTTGTCCCAAGGCAGCAGATAAACTTCCTCCACACCGTCCTTTTGATTGCCCCATTGATCTCAGGTCTGGTTGTATGCCCCCTAGAGGTCATCTCTATAATTTATCTGGGCCAGAGAAATTGGCCATGCAGGAATACATACGAGAGAACTTGGCTAAAGGTTTTATTCGCCCCTCTCAGTCCCCGGCAGGGGCCGGGTTCTTTTTTGTGAAAAAGAAGGATGGAGGCCTCCGTCCATGCATTGATTATCGGGGCTTAAATAAAATCACAGTAAAAAATCGCTATCCCTTGCCTTTAATAGACGATTTATTTACTCAGGTCACCAATGTTAAGATTTTCTCGAAACTGGATTTAAGGGGTGCATACAATCTTGTGCGAATCAGGGACGGTGATGAGTGGAAGACGGCCTTTAACACACCCGACGGGCACTACGAGTACCTGGTGATGCCCTTCGGGTTGTGTAATGCCCCGGCCGTCTTTCAAGAACTGATTAATGAAGTCTTTAGAGAAGTGTTGGGCAGATTCGTCTTAGTATACTTAGACGACATACTAATCTTCTCGTCCAGCCTCTCTGAGCACAGAGAGCATGTTAAGTTTGTGTTACGGAAGTTGAGACAGAATATGCTGTACGCTAAGCTGGAGAAATGCATTTTCGAAGTAACCTCTGTTGCTTTTCTGGGGTACATAATTTCAACCTCCGGTCTCTCTATGGACCCTGGGAAAGTTTCAGCTGTTTTGGAGTGGCCCCAACCTGTGGGACTGAAGGCTCTCCCATGGTTCCTGGGGTTCGCCAATTACTATAGGAGGCTTATAAAGGGGTACTCTACGGTGATCTCACCTCTCACCAGTCTCACTAAGAAAGGGGCAGATACTCATCACTGGTCCCCTGAGGCCCATGCCGCTTTCTCCACTTTAAAGAAGTTGTTCTGTACTGCACCCATTTTGGGACATGTCGACACCACCTTCCCCTTTATTGTGGAGGTAGATGCCTCAGAGGTAGGGGTAGGGGCTGTGCTGTCTCAGCGTTCTGGGCTGCAGGGAAGATTACACCCTTGTGCCTATTTTTCACGTAGGTTTTCACCCGCAAAGAAGAACTACGATATATGCAATAGGGAACTTCTAGCCATTAAGGTGGCCTTTGAGGAATGGCGACATTGGCTAGAAGGCACAGAACATACCATTACTGTCTATACTGACCACAAGAATTTGGAGTACATTGAAGGCGCTAAGAGACTTAGCCCCCGAAAGGCTCGGTGGTCATTATTTTTCCATAGATTCAGATTTGTAATCACGTATACCCCTGGTAGTAAGAACATCAAAGCTGATGCCTTGTCCAGATGTTTTGAGCCCGAGACAGCACAGCCCTCAGACCCAGAAACCATTCTCCATCAGAAAGTGGTTCTGGCCGCCACTGAGACCTGGAGGGACTGGACAGAAACGTTGGGTCTGTTCCAACAGGATGTACCAGAGGGAAAGCCTGAAGGAGTCATGTTTGTACCCTTGCCTTTTCGTCTACAGATACTGCAGTTGTTCCATTCTCACAAGAATGCTGGGCATCCTTGGGCCACCAGAAGTCAGGACCTCGTTGTGAGATGTGCCTGGTGGCTGTCATTGGCAAATGACTGCAAAGAGTATGTAAGAGAATGTGCAGTGTGTGCTAGGAGCAAACCCTCCCGTCAGGCACCTGTTGGGACATTGCAACCATTGCCAGTCCCGAATGAGCCATGGACCCATCTGTCCATGGATTTTGGGGGCGAACTCCCCAGGTCTGAGGGCATAACGGTCATTTGGGTGGTAGTCGATCGTTTCAGCAAGATTGCCCATTTTGTTCCTCTGAAAGGACTCCCCTCAGCCCAGGAGTTGGCCGATCTTTTCATCCAACATATTTTCCGACTGCTTGGGATTCCGGAAAATATAGTCTCAGATCGGGGAGTCCAATTTGTTTCTAAGTTTTGGAGGGCATTCTGCCATCAGTTAGACATGGAGCTATCTTTCTCATCAGGCTACCATCCACAGACCAATGGCCAGACCGAAAGAACCAATCAGTCTCTGGAACAGTTTCTAAGGTGCTATGTGGCAGATGTTCAAACCGACTGGGTCAAATTCCTGCCTTTTGCAGAATTTGCACACAACAATTTGAGAAGTTCCTCCTCAGGTTTTTCCCCATTCCAGGTGGTGACAGGAAGATCACCTAAGTTCACCCCATTACCAGTGGCTGCCACCCCGTTTCCAGCCCTGGAGGATTGGCAGAAGTCTTTAAGACAAGTTTGGGGAATGGTAGAAAGAAATTTGAGGAGGGCTTTTCAGAGTCAGAAGAAACAGGCCAATAAGAGAAGTTCCATAGAGTGGGAATTTCTTCCAGGAGACTTGGTTTGGGTGTCCACACGACATTTGGCTCTAAAGCAACTCTCTCCCAAGTTAGGTCCCAGATTTGTGGGTCCATTTCCAGTGACCAGGAAAATCAATGACGTCACTTATGCCATCGATCTCCCTACCAGCATGCGAGGTGTGAGATCGTTCCATGTGCCCTTGCTCAAGCCGGCAGTGCACCTGAATTCTGCTCCCCCCCCCCCCCCGTGTTGATTGATGATCAACCTGAGTATGAAATTGAAAAGATTCTGGACTCCCGGCTTGTGCAGAACTCCGTGCAGTATTTAGTGCACTGGAAGGGGTATGGCATTAAGGAGAGAACTTGGGTGCCAGAATGTCGCATGCACGCAGAGGACTTGAAAAGGGAGTTCCATAACTTGCATCCTGAGAAGCAGGGCAGGAGATGTCCAGAGTCCACTCCTCGGGGGGGTACTGTGATACTGTGAGAGAAGGCGGAAAAGCCGCCGCGTGTGCTATTGAGGAGGCGGCTGTTTCCGCCTTCAATGCGGCGGTTTGGACGCGGAGGCGTGCGTCTGGTAACAGGGCAGAACGCGGAAAAGCCGCTGCATGTGACAACAGTAAGGTGGCTGGTTCCGCGTCCAGCGCGGCGGTTTGCACGCAGCAGCATGTATCTGGTGTGGCTGGGTCTCTTAGTGCACACAGGCTTAGGAATACACGCGCGCGCGCTGAGAGGCAGGACTCTTATACTGGATAAGGAGAAGTCAGCTGATCACACCGATCAGCTGACGCCAGAGCAAGATACTATTGGTTGATCATTTAGGGGTGGTGCTGGAGAGCACTGCTCCATATATACTTGCTGCTGGCCAGTCTCAAGTTGTCTGCCGTTGAGAACACTACGTGGAAGCACTCAGACCTTAGTCAGATCCAACAATGTGTTTGAACCAGGTGGACCTGGGAATTCACACTGAGCCAGATTACTTGTATTGTTATTCTGTTTATGCTTAGACTAGTTCCAGGGTGTAGAGACCACGGACCTCGCACCCAAGATTAGGGAACTGTACTTTCATCTGTGTTATACTCCAGACTAGTTCCAGGGTGCTGAGACCACGGACCTCGCACCCAAGACTAGGGAACTTGTGCGATCATTCTGTTATACATCAGACTAGTTCCAGGGTGTAGAGACCAAGGACCTCACACCGAGACTAGGCATTGTTTGATATCTGTTATGACTTATTGCTTTACTGACTACTCCTCTGTCTTCTGATTCGGTACCTCGCATATCTGATACTCTGTTGCCAAACCCTGCTAGCCTTGGATACCGAATCAGCCTTCTGTTTATGTACTTTTTCTGACCGTGTGTTGCCGACCTGGCTTGCCCAACCTCGAGAGCTATCTCTCCCATTAAGAGATAGTCTCCAGATCTGATAGTGACATCCACCTTCAGGTGTCACTCACCTTCTGGTCCTTCCTACTTCCAGCCTGACTCCACCCCTTGGAGAGTCTCAGGCTGTTGGAAGGTTTCTGTATTCTCAAGAGCAGTATTGCCTCACTGCCTTTGATCACCTGCTCAGCAGGTGCATTACTCAAAGTATTACTGTTACACCAAACACTCACATACCATAGGTGTCCAGAGGTTAGCAATATATCTGTATTATCGGTGATTCTGCAGATCATCAATAATCAGGTATATATCTGTTATTCTTGGTGATACTGCAGATCACCAATAATCAGATTCTCTCTGCGTGCTGACACCAATCGTTACAATTTATTTCCAATTTGGTATTATTGAATGTCACAGGAAAAATTGTTTGTAGTTGGGTTTCGGAAGACTAAAAATGTAAAGCAAGTTATTTTAGCCCCATACTTCATTTATAGCAGGGCTAAAGGTACAAAACCAGTGAATATCCCCCAAAATGACCCCATCTAGAAAACTAGACCCCCAATTATTTGACAAGGGGTATTTGACCCTCTGGTCTTTTGGAAAAATTGGGTAAAATATAAAAACTAATTTTATTCTTTTCAAATAGTTTTATTGAGGTTTTCAAAAACAGCTTATCACAATACAATGAAAAGAAAAGGAATAACATATCCCAATTAGCAGCGCATAGTGATTCTTATACAACAATATTTTATGCATATATCACAACTCAGCACAAATCACTGGAATCAAAATAGGCTGTCTGCTAAAAAAAACTGGGGAGAGATCAGCCCCCCATTGCTACCAGCAGAGTGGCTGGCGTGCCCTCTACAGGGACAGTGATCCCTGCCTTCTATAAACCTAACCTCGGTACCTCTTGGAGAGGACCAAAACACAGTTAGAGTCAAACATAAAGAAAAGGAAAAGAAAAAATGAAGGAAAAGAAAGAAGGGGCTAGTAGAGGGAGGGAAAAAGAAGAGGGGGGGGGGGGGGGAGGGATGGCCCACCACGGTGCCAAAGGCAATTGCCTTATTATATCGGATTACCTGTGAGGAAGTTAACTATGACCTGTGATAGTAAGGTAAGTTTTCCAGGGGTCCCAGATTTTATCAACCTTATCTAGTAGTGGAAAGCTTTACCCCGTTTTTGGGGAGAATTGAACCCTTGTACATTATGTGAAATTATTTTTAGGGTTGGGGCTGTCATGATTACGCTGGGGGAGAAAGGCGTATCAAATAATACAATAGCTAGGCCATGGTGGGTTAGGGGAAGGGGGCAGGGAAGAAACAGAGGGGAAGGAAGAACGGTAGGAAAAGGGAGTAAGAAAAGAACTGACATAAAGAAGAAGAACGAACAAACCAGCCAACTCCACCTCGGGGTGTCAGAGGGGGAGGAGGCCAAAAATGTTGACATGTATTGGTCTCGGTGTGAGCGCCGGGACCTGAGTCACATTGCAAGCGAAGAACATTACTCACCTGCTAAGGGAGGGTGAACCCAGAACCCACCCCGACTGCATGGAGTGAATTTTAACAAGAAGTATGATTAATGAAATAAAAAAAACGACACCTATAACTGGTAAACAGTAGTCCAACCTAGGAGGAAAAAGAACATGAGAAATTTCATAAATCAAATAAGGCCTCAAAAAACGGGGCCATGTCATCCATATATAAAAATGAACTCAAACTCAGACAGTAACTGTAGCACAATGGCACTTTAAGATAACTGCGTCATCCTAAAAACCTGAATGGCTCGTTGAGCCCAAACTAGTGGAAAGCAGGTGTAAATGTGACAGGCCTTCAGCCTGGGTCAGTGGATGTAGCCGGTGGAGGCCTTTCTTTGTTGCGGAGCCTAGACTGGCGTTGCGATTTGACCTTTTCCCACAGAGGTGGTGAGCTAGAAGTCCCCGGGCTGTGAGAAGGGGAGAGAGCAGGCAAAGACAGTTTTAGGTGTTCCAGCTTTCTCTGCCCGTCTTCAGGATTAGTAACAACATAGTCCCAATTGTTATAGGTGAAAAGCAATGAAAAGGGGAAACACCATCGGTATTTAATGCTGTGAGCCTGGAGAATCTTGACATAAGGCTTCATATCACAGCGTCTTTGGATGGTAGCTGGTGCAATGTCAGCAAAAATCTGATAAGGGTGGCCTTGGAATACCAGATCTGCTTTATCCCTGGCAGCTCGTAATATGGTCTCTTTGGTCTTGTAGAAGGTACATTTCATGATTATGTCCCTAGGAGGGCCTTTTGGTTTGATAGGGCCCAAGGATCTGTGAATTCTATCGAATTCGAGTCGCTCTATCGGTATAGCAGGGACTAGCTCCTGGAAGAGAGCCGTTACTGTGGAGGTAAGATCATCTATGCTTTCAGGGAGGCCACGCACTCGCAAATTGCCCCTGCAGGCCCTGTTCTCAAAGTCCTCCATACGGAGCTGGACTGACTCTAGATCTTTCTCTTGGTCATCTAGAACAATGTCGACATTATCCATCCGCCGCTCGAGTTCATTGGTTCTAGCCCCCAGGTCTTTAATTTCTTTAGATAGGCGAGCAGCCAGCTTACCAGTGGCCTCCTCAAGCTCTCTCTGCAGGACTACCTTGAAACTTGAGAGACTTGCTGGGGTTTTGCACGCAGGGTCTTGCTTCTGCTGCCGGGCATGTGGAGCGCTGTGGCTGGTGGACCGGCTTTCACCGTCTGAGTCACTGTCCGGGCGGTCTGATTCTCCCTTCTGACTCGCACCCGGCACCATATTGGAACGGCACGCACGAGGTTGCTGAGAGGAGGTAGTGCTGGATTCCTCTGTCCGGTTGCCTTTCTTGCCACCCATCGGTCTGCAGATGGCTGCTGACCGGGAGTCACCTTAGTGAAAGAGTGTGCAACGGCTGGGGTGTCGCCAGAAATGCTCCGATGCAGTCAGGGTGTGCGGAGCTCAGTTAGGACGCGTCCATCTTGAACGGCCGCTAGCCACGCCCCCCAACTCATTTTTTTTGCAAACATTGAAAGCACATAATGTGCACATGCTGTTTGGTGACCACAAAATACATCCTGAGGCCTCGTTTACATTGCGTTCCGATCACGTAAGCGTTCGTGTTGTGTGTTTTTTTTAAAGCATTTTTTTTTCAATTCCCGGCATTTGGGTGGGCAGGGGTTTTTTTGTGGGTGTTTGGTATGCGTTTTTTGGTGGGTGATTTGCATTTTTCAGCTATATTTTTGTAGATTTTAAAGAGCCCTTGCACATTAATATTATTAAAGATTAAATGTGCGTAATGTGTAGCATATATAAGCGGAGTCTTACCTGCAATGCTTTGTGGGTTGTGGAGAGGACTATAGCCATGGAGGATGAGTTGCTTGTTCTTTTGTGTGTGTTGATGTCTTCAAGTGTCGAAGGGCCAGGCCTCGTCAGTACTGGGTGCATTCCATGAATGTCAACAGAGATGTCATGGCCCAATGTCACTCAATTTACCTTCTTTTGTGTGTTGACCCTTAAAAATTATGTGTATACACCTGGTTGATTATAGTCAGCTGGTTTTCAAAAAAAAATGTGCATGTGTTTCTGTAGTATCATGTGTAAGGTATTTAATGTCCCCTCAAAGCCAATTGCACCTCATATTTGTTGTTTTAGTCAAATATCACCATATTGAACACAAAACTTCCTTACCAACAGCTATAGGCTAACACTTTGCACCCACTATACCTAAAATTCTACAATTGTCAAAGGCACATTCATCAACCTTTTCTACAATGCATCAACCTGCAATACTTTAACTTATCTAAAAACAAAGAGAGGAAATGGTTTTGTTTTAGTGTTTTACTTTTGATTTGTCAGGCTTGTCTGGTCACCTGCTGGGAGTCACACTGTATGCCCATATCACTGACATATAACCCAGTCCTAACACCTGCAAAAGCTCCTGCTTAATATAAACTACAACACCCTGCAGGCAGATTTATTATTTATTTATTGTATTTATAAAGCGCCAACATATTGCGCAGCGCTGGACATTAGTTTAGGTTACAGACAATATTTAGGGGTGACATACAGCAAAATGACAATACATGAATACAAGAAAGACCACAGTATGAGTACAAGGTAATGCTTAGTCACTGGAGGGGAGCATGGAGATTAGGCAAGTTAGGTTCACTCAGATGCATAGCATGGGTTCACAGTAATGGAGGTGCATGATCAGGTAGGACACAAAAGGAGGAGGACCCTGCCCAAAGGCTTACAATCTAGAGGGAGAGGTAAGGACATGAAAGGTAGGGGACCAGAGTTCAGCTGTGGGTTTAGAGCACTTGTAAGGGGTAGTAGGCCAGAGTGAAAAGGTGAGTTTTGAGGGCTTTCTTGAAGATGTTGAAGGAGGGGGCTGCCCTAATGGGTGGAGGTAGGGAGTTCCATAGTGTTGGAGCAGCTCTTGAGAAGTCCTGGAGGCGTGCATGGGACTGGGTGATGCGGGGGGCGGTTAGAAGAAGTGCATTGGAAGAGCGGAGTGAGCAGCTAGGTGTGTACCTCTGCGTAAGATTGGAAATGTAGGTTGGACAGGTTTTGTGGACAGATTTGTAGGTCAGACACAGTATCTTGAATCTTATTCTGGACTGGATAGGAAGCCAGTGGAGGGATTCTAGGAGGGGATCTGCCGTGGTGGAGCGATGGGAGCAGTGGATAATTCTGGCTGCCGCATTCATGGTGGACTGCAGTAGGGCTGTTCCGGTCATAGGGAGACCAGAAAGCAGGGCATTGCAGTAGTCAAGGCGGGAAATTATGAGGGCATGGATAAGGAGTTTGGTGGTGGCAGAGGTCAGGAAAGGGCGGGGTGGGAAGATCATAAATTCCGTTTTGTCTAGATTTAGTTTCATGAATCTAGCGGACATCCATGAGGAAATGGCTGATAGGCAGGAGGAGACCTTGTCCATGGTAGTGGTGGATATGTCAGGGGTGTGGAGGTAGATCTTGGTGTCATCTGCATACAGATGATAGTTAAAACCCATGGTGGAGATAACCTTGCCAATGGAGGATGTGTATAGGGTGAACAGTAGGGGGCCAAGAACTGAACCTTGAGGGACTCCCACCGAGAGGTGGTTGGGGGTGGACGAGGACTCATTGAAGGCGGTCGTGAAAGAGCGGTTGGAGAGGTAGGATGAAAGCCAGGACAGGGCGAGATCGTGAATGCCCAAGGACTGGAGGGACTGGAGGAGTAGGGGATGATCTACTGTGTCAAAAGCTGCTGAAAGGTCAAGGAGGAGGAGAATGGAGTATTTACCTTCAGCTTTAGCTAAGGCAAGGTCGTTGACCACTTTGGTGAGAGCAGTTTCGGTTGAGTGGGCAGGCCGAAATCCAGATTTCAGTGGGTCTAGCAGTGAGTTGGCATTGAGGTACTGGGTCAGGCGTTTGTGAACCAGACGCTCAAGGAGTTTTGAGGCAAAGGGTAGGAGGGAGATAGGAAGGTAGTTGGAGGGTAGCGATGGGTTGAGGGAGGGTTTCTTGAGCAGGGGTAGTACAGTGGCCTGCTTAAAGTCTGAGGGGAAGGTGCCTGTGAATAGGGAGAGGTTGAACAGGGTAGTGAGGACTGGGGCCAATTCCGTGAAGTGAGGCTGGAGTAAATCAGAAGGGATGGGGTCAAAGGGGGAAGTAGTGGTATGGGAAGTCTGCAGTAGGTGGTTGACTTCCTCGGTGGTAGTAGGAATGAAGGATGTGAGGGGAGGATAGGGTGGTGGAGGAGCTGGTTGGGAGGGGGTGGGAGGTGAAGATTGGATATTTCCTGGCAGATGGAGACAATTTTGTTGGTGAAGTGGGTGGCTAAATCTGTTTCAGAGAGGGAGGAAATGGAGGGTGGGGGGGGGGTGGGTTTAAGCAGGAAGTCCAAAGTGGCAAAAAGACACCGGGGGTTGGAAGATTGTGCTCCGATGAGCTTGGTAAAGTATTCCTGCTTCGCATGAGCAAGGGCAGTGTGGAACTGCAGCAGGTTGGTCTTGTACTGTAGGAAATCCTGGTTAAGTCTAGTTTTCCTCCGTTTCCGTTCAGTGGCGCGTGTTTTCCTCTGGAGGTTGCGAGTATGGGTAGTGCGCCAGGGCAGGGGGTTAGGGGGTCGGTTGTGGCGAAATATTGGTGGAGCAGCTTTCTCTAGGGCTGATGAGAGAGTTTGGCGATACTGAGCTGCAGCAAGATTAGGACAGGTTAGGGTGGGGAGAGTGGAGGAGAAGGCATGGAGGGGGTCAGCAAGGACACTAGGGTTGAGCTTGCGTAGGTCTCGCTGCCATTAACCAGGTGGGTGGGTGGGTAATTTGGAGGTGCCTTCCGTGAGGAGGTTGAAGATGAGAAGGTGATGGTCTGAGGGTGGAAAGGGTGTGATGTCAAGGTCTGCAATGGTGGTGGATTTAGTGAATATAAGGTCGAGAGTGTGACCTGCAGTGTGAGTGGGGGTGTTGGCGTCACAGCGGAGCTCTGGGCAGAAGTAGCATACAACCTGGCAGACAACAATCTCCAAACACAGCAAGGCAATGAAACACAGTATACTGAATAGTCACCTGAGGCCTATAGGCTGAGGCAATCCAGACATAGACAAGGTGGCAGGGAATTGCTGAAGTATAATCACTAGACAGATGCAAGGTCAATCAGGCCAGGGTGAGTGCAGGCAGCGTTAATGCAAATCATTTGAACAAGCCGGGGCGGTAACAGGGTATCCAATACAGTAGCGTGGTCAGGTTCAAGCCGCATCAGTAACAGGTAAACCAATCTAGAAGAAGCTTAGTCAAGAGACAGGCACAAGTCCTCAGCAAGACAAGCCCTTTGTGTGAGCACAATCCAGCATAGGCGATGACAGAAATCCAGCATAGGCGATGACAGAGGGCGCTCACCTTTCATTTATATTAGCACTAACCAATCAGAAACTAAAGGAATCCAAAGCAACCAATTCAGAAATAGCGTGTCAGCAGAGCTGCTAACACGCTATGCGCACATATGGCTATTGTTTACAGCGGTGGAGCGCGTACTGAGAGCGCGTCTGCCAATTATCCAATGGGAGCTGAGCGCCATGCACTCCAGTGTCGTCAGAGACAGGCCGCCGCCATGTGCGGCCAGTGGACCTTACATGGTTAATTTTTTTGTTTTAAAGGCTGACATATTTTCCAAAAAAATCAAAACAGTTAACAGCAGGAACTGTTATATTTG
Organism: Hyperolius riggenbachi; assembly: GCF_040937935.1. Classification (NCBI taxonomy): domain Eukaryota; kingdom Metazoa; phylum Chordata; class Amphibia; order Anura; family Hyperoliidae; genus Hyperolius; species Hyperolius riggenbachi. The sequence goes on along the minus strand of NC_090647.1, from coordinate 379,294,596 downwards.
CAACCAACAAATGACATTGGTACACTTGTCATAATGACATTTTTTTTTGTGCTGAAGAGCGTACAATATGGGCAGGACAATTTGTGGCCCAGACTTAAACAATGACCTACACTGTTGAGGCAGCCTATATGTTGTACCCAGAGTATGAGCAAAACAGTTTTTTACACTGACATGGTAACAAATGTAATTTTTTAAATTTAAGATAAGAAATGACAGTAAAATCTTCTCAACATAAAATCTCAACAATAACATAAAAACCAAAAAACAACCTAAATGGAAGGAGGCCACATTAATTGTCTACAAACAATTCTGGTGTGATACTGTGTGTCTCACTGGCTGGGAACTCTTGGTGTGGCCTGTTGTAACCACTACCTTGACCACTTCGATCTGTATACACTGGTGTGTCAGGAGAGGGTTCTTGTGGGCTGGATGTTCTTGGAGGCATAGGTGGCTTGATGGGTGGATAGTACTGCTGTTCAGACATATGAGGATAAGGTGGCATACTTGATTTGGCATTCATTGATTTGAGTCAATCTGACATGTCCGATTCATGATTCGATTCAATTCGATTCAAATTGAATTGAATCATGAATCGGACAAGTCAGATTGAATCAAATCAAATCAATGAATCAAATCAAATTGAATCGAACCTGATAAAGAATCATGTGGTGTAGATGGGACTGATTCATTCTCCCAGCACCTTATGACTCTTTTCACAAACAAGTCTCTGCATGGACTCTGGTTGCCTAGCAACAATGTAAACACATATTCAGCAGCTCAGCGGAGCTCAGCCGTTAGGGCTATAATGGCGATTCCTGCTAGAAGTGGGTTATACCACTGAAAACTACTTAGGCAGGCGTTATGTTTGTGAAAAGAAAGTAAAAAAACAAAACACCCCTAACAAATGGATTAGCCCCCCGTCACTATTTACATTACATGTTGTATTGATGAAACCATTCATTTTGAAAAAAAACTTTTTACACTATTTTAGAATGATGTTTAATAGTTTATGCATAAACCACTTTTTATTTTTTTCCTCATTCGCGAAAGAACTCTTTTAAGACTGCCTCTGTCCCCTGGCTTGTGGAGCGGAGTGTGCAAGCAACGTGTCAGTGGTGCAATGATTGGGGATTCTTCCTGTGTGGCAATCGCTGTGTCTCATATCTATGATGCCATCTAGTGGCTTCTTGAGACACAGCTGTATGATCCTGGGGAACATCTGGCTATGGGGAGAGGGGCTGACTTGTACTGGGGGAACACCTGGCTACTGTGGAAGGGGCTATATTGGGAAGGGGGCTTATACACAAGTCAATCACTTTTTCCTGGTTTCTGAGGGAATAGTGGGTACCTCGGCATATACGTGGGTCGGCTTACATGCGAGTATATATGGTATATATATATATATATATATATATATATATATATATATATAAAATATATATATATATATTCACATCACTTCCTGGTTAGCGGCCGTGTTTTTTGTTTGTAAACACTGCCTAAAACTGGCGTTTAAAAGCCAGGATCACGGCGGAGAACGGCGGAAACGCCAAAGAGGGATCCAGGAGATCACAGTGACTCGATTGGTATGTTTTTTATTGTACAAATCGGACAGTGCAGATTCTCTTTAAGAAAAGAGAATAGTAATAAACCTCACCTTATCCCCATCAGTGCCCATACTTACACTCCAGTAGTCATATGTGGCTTGAGGAACTCCAAGAACTTGGCAAATTTGTATGGTTTGCATTTGCTAGCCCCTGCACCATTTCTTTCTTCCTGCTTTTGTCTCTCCACATCTTTCTTATAAATATCACGAACAGACTTACATCAGGTCCTCAATTATGTGTGGATAGAACTACTAGAGAGGCAGCTTCACATCCATGGGCCATGGCCTTTGGCTAACACCCATGCACCTGCCTATCCCTGCACCTTCCTGGATGATGAGGCCTTTGACCTTTGTTATAATGCTATGAGAGTTTTCACAGATGGAATCATGCAAGTTAACCCTCCTGGCTGTAACCCCGACCTATTTTTTTTACTAAAATTTGTTGTAATAGCTTAAAGGAATACTGTAGGGGGGTCGGAGGAAAATGAATTGAACTTACCCGGGGCTTCTAATGGTCCCCCGCAGACATCCTGTGCCCGCGCAGCCACTTACCGATGCTCCGGCCCCGCCTCCAGTTCACTTCCGGAATTTCAGACTTTAAAGTCTGAAAACCACTGCGCCTGCGTTGCCGTGTCCTCGATTCCGCTGATGTCATCAAGAGCACACAGCGCAGGCCCAGTATGGTCTGTGTCTGCGCAGTACACTCCTGGTGACATCAGCAGGAGCGAGGACACGGGCGTGCAGGCGCAGTGGTTTTCTGACTTTAAAGTCAGAAATTCCGGAAGTGAACTGGAGGCGGGGCCAGAGCATCGGTGAGTGGCTGCGCCAACACAGGATGTCTGCGGGGGACCATTAGAAGCCCCGGGTATGTTCAGTTCATTTTCCCCCGATCCCCTACAGCATCCCTTTAAGCTAGCACTTGGCTAGCTAACTATGTCCCCCAAGTTTCTCCACTCTCCACCGATCCCCCCCGATTGCCGCCATAATACGTACCTCTCAGGTATCCCACGATGGCGCAGCCTCCTAATCAGCTCCAGGCTTTGCTATGGGGAGGCTCGGGACTGCGCATGACGTCGATGACGTCAGACGTCATATCCGATTGTCGCCATAGCAACGAGTGAAGCTGAATGGTGGAGCTGCGGCTCTCGTGGGATCGCGGAGGGGTAAATATTGCCAGCGGCGATCGGGGGGTTTAGTTAGGTGCATCGAGGCTTGGGGGACATAATTAGCTAGCGAAGAGCTAACAGATAAAAAAAACCCCACATTTTATTTTAAAAATCCTCCCGCGGACGCAGCCTCTGAAGCTGTGTACCGCCAGGAGGGTTAAGTAAAAATATTTTTAAAAGGTACTAAAAAAAGTAAGGAAATGTTTAAAAAACACCTTTGCCATTCTGTGTGGCGGGTATCTGAGTGTTATAAATTGAGCATTGCTTACTATGTTGAGGTTAAAGAGGCACATTTTAGCATATTGCATTATAGCATATTATTCCACATTGCAGGTTGAAAAGTATATATATACTGTATATATCTTACAACACACATTGCCTCTTTCTGTCTATAGAAAAGTGTGCATACATTTGCTTTTAGTGGTCACAAATTACATTATTAATAAGCACAGCTGTTCAAAAGACAGTGCAGTAAATGCCACACATGTGTATCTGATTCTGAGGCCTATTGGAGTCGTTATGCATATAATAATGTCACAAGTATTGCCTTCTTCAATTAGCATAACAAGCATTACATATGTTAAGGGAAAAAAAACACATTACTGACATCAGAGATCGCTTACTTTTCTCTCCCTTGGTCTTTTCAGATAATTAGTCCCATACTTCTTCCATAAAAAAAACAGCGATCCCAGCCCAGGCCTCATTGCAGTTATCTTTATAATCAGAATGCCTTTTGTCATAATTAAATTGATAATTTTCAACCTGCGTAATCAGGTCCTCCGTGCTGAACCAGCCCTTGCGACTCATCCTTGCTTTTTCTCATGGGCCCGCTCTGCCAACAAACAGGAAGTGCAGGTTTACCCGGAAACACTTTTCATTTAAATATCCGTGGAAGCAAACCTGCGAGCACAATTGCCTTATTTCACATTTTTGTTAGCATTTTCCGATTTTCCTATACCTTCCATTTAGGCGGAATTGCCCCGAAAATGGTCCGTGCATCACTTTGCTAGCTACACAGCGCACAACCCGCGCTCATTTGAACCTTCTCATAGACATTAATTGTACACGCGGTCGGGGCGTTTTTAAAAAGCGCACGCGGGTGAAAAAAAGCTGAAAGGGGGCGGAGCGCAACATGGCCGCGTGAGGTTGTGTTTTCCCTGAGCTCCCGGCCACATGCTAGAAAAGCCTGAATTTCAAGCCCCTTTCGATCACCTTTGATTCCCAGATGTGGTATGGCAAGCAAGAGAAGGCATAGAACAGCTAAAAAGGATCCCTCGGCAGCCTCCAAGTCGTCCAAGGACACCCTAGACCGCTTCCTTACCCCACGAGCAACGAGAAGCTCTTCCTCAAAGATGGCCAACACTCCCGCGGCGGGCCCTTCTCCAACCAGCTTGCCGGGTTCCTTGGTAAGCAATCGTGCCCTGGAAGAGCTCTGGACCTTCCTGAAAGGGATGCCGACCAAAGATGATATGCAGCAGCAGACGGAGCGCATAGTCTGCTCTACAAAGGCCGAAATAGCAGTGCTGCGCGCGGACATCGCTTCTACTACGCAGAGAGTCTCAGGCCTAGAGGCTGAACTAAACACTCTGAAATCGGAAGTCTCGAGACTCAGCGCGGACAGGGATCGGCAGGCGCTGCTCCAAAGTGACATGAGAGCACAAATCGAAGATCTCCAAAACCGCAGCCGTCGTAACAACATACAGGTGCGGGGTCTGCCGGAGGCCACCAGGACGGAGGATCTTCAGCCCTCTCTACAGGCCATATTCAATGGCCTCCTCAACAGGCCAGTAGGCTCCACCATTAAGATGGACCGGGCTCATCGGGCGTTGCGCCCGCTTCCAAGGAACTCAGAACCTCCAAGGGACGTGATCTGCAGAATACATGATTACGCCCTGAAGGATCGCATAATGGCTGCGGCACGATCCTTGGGCTCGGTGGATTTCGATGGGGCTACCCTGACAATATACCAAGACCTGGCACCCTTCACCCTGGCGCAGAGGCGCGCTTTGAAGCCTGTCCTGTCGGCTCTACAACGCGCTGGAGCGACTTATAACTGGGGCTTTCCCTTTCAACTTCATGCTTGCCTGGGATCTAAATCAGCAGCACTGAGACACCCCAGAGAGCTACCGGAATTTTTCAGTACCCTGGGAATTCAATCGGTTGCAGCCCCCGAGTGGAAGCCTGATGATTGGGAGTTTGCTCTCCCCCAGCGGGTACGCCGACCACGGAACACGCAAGCTGACCAAAATGTTTCTACACACCCTGATCAAAATACATCTGAGTGAGTACTATATTACTAGCCCCCACTCACTGTCCCGTGCGGGCAGGTGGCCCCATCCTTTTTCGGGTCTCCCACACCCATCTTGTAAAACATTTTATTGAATGACCTGGCGGGCCTTCCCCATGCACTATACCACCCGGTACTGACTTCATATGTCCCCAGAGTCAGGTACAACTTTTGGCTCTCTCCCCTCGTTACACATGGAGAACTTTTCCAGACACTCGTGCTTGGACCCTATTGGAAATTGCACTATATGGATGCACATCAGGTTTGAACATGATCGCACACACAGTCAGCTCACTTAGCATGGGATATTGCCCTCTGTAATTGAAACCTCGGAACTTATATCTATTGCTAATGCCTAACTATCCTGATACCGTTCTTAGAAAGCCTTAGAGTATAGCGAAGCACTATAACATTTCTAATATGATTACAATGTAATTGCATATAACTCTATCCCATATTGGGCGAAATATGGTAATCCTCTAATGCTGGGTTAACACCATTTCATTTTGGGTACACTATTGGATCAAACAGGGGAGAATTAATATATCCATTTGACTGGGCGGGGGAGGGGAGACCGGGGTGGTGTGCACTCTGCTATTACAATCTTATGAATACTGATGGGGATGTCGGGGGGGTGGTTCCCTGCGTGCGCGGGCGGGAGGAGGGATGAGGTCTAACCTACTGTGGTTTAACATATTTTTTAGGGTGCTTATGTTGAGTCCACGGGGGCCCCCATGTGGCGAGGTCAGGATACATAATCTTATGCCCTGAGGGACCGCCGGTGAGAGACGCGGAGGTTACCATTAGATTTATTAAAAATCCACATTCATGAGAACCTGCGTCTGTCCCGGGGCTCCCTCCATACAATATTTAGGGTGCTGGTTGTGTCTGGGGCGTGCCGCTCGGGGGACTCTCGCTTCTTTCTTAACTGGTTTTCATATATGTTGGGAGTTCAAATTTTGGGTTTCATTCACTAAAGGTTAATTTTGTTAATAATAAAGTGGCTGGGAGGGGCGGGAATCGCTCTCCGAGGAGGTTCGTTTCCTTCCCCTTCCCCTCTTTGGGCTACCACATGTGACACCCTCTCCCTCTTAATGATGGAGAGGACTAGCCCGGTGTGGGTGGTGGCCCCTGGGGAGGCCCCCTTCCTCAGGTGCCACACCATGGAGCAGGTGCTCCACTTACTGTTGTTCTTGTATTTTGTTTTGTCTCGTAAATTGTCTGTCTTCTTTCCAAGGCCGGTCCTTTTGTCGGGATCCACGGATTCATTGTGGCACACCTTCTCCATCCATCAATATGGCTACACTTAAGGTACAGACGCTCAACGTCAGGGGACCTAATATTCCCGAGAAACGCTCCTCCCTTCTTTCAGAATTGCACCGAAACAGGGTACATGTCGCTCTCCTACAGGAGACGCATTTTAGGGGAGAGGATCATCCGCGATTGGGGGATAGAGAGATACAAAAACTAAGGGTGTGTTTATTTTATTTTCCAGCAGGGTGGGTCTGACCCGGGTGCAGCAGTGCTCAGATTTGGAGGGCAGGTACATCTTGGTGAAGGGTTTACTGAATAACCGCATGATAACGTTTGGCTCGTTTTACGCTCCAAACACCGGTCAGCAGACTTTTTTGGATCGGTTTCTCCAGGAATTAGACTCCTTTGCTGAGGGGGATCTGGTCGTGGGAGGGGATCTTAACGTGGCGCTGGATCCCGCACTGGACGCATCCTCAGGCAGAGCCGCACTTCCCTACAGGATAGCTAATAAATGCAGGATGGCCCTTCGTTCTAGGCAATTGGTTGATCTGTGGAGGATCTGCAATCCATCTAATCGAGACTACACCTTCTATTCTAGCCCACATGGGGTGTACTCCCGTATTGACTATATCTTTGTCTCACATAACCTATTATCAGTAGCCTCAAATGTCCGTATTACCACGTGTCCCATCTCAGATCACTCACCAGTAGAAGCTTCACTACATATTTTGGAGGGTAGACAGGGTCCATCTTCCTGGCGGTTAAATACTTCCCTCTTGAGTGACCAAACAGTGGCTCCCAAAATTGAAAGAGCCCTAAGATCCTACTTCGAAACCAACACTACTGACGGGATTTCACCAATGTCGGTATGGGCAGCACACAAGTGTGTGATCAGAGGAGTGCTCATGCAAGAGGGCAGTAGAATTAAACAGGAGAGAAATGAGGCAATTGACAATTCACTTCAAACAATACACAGACTAGAACTCATACATAAAGGTACCTTAGCGAGAGCTGACCTTGAGCCCCTTACAGCAGAACGAGAGAAACTGAAATCCTTATTATTCTATAAAGCACGATTTTCAGCTGAGCGTTGTAAGCGTCATTATTATGAATACGGCAACAAATGTAGCCGCTTACTAGCTAAAGCTCTCAAAACGCAGCAGACATCAAATTATATACCTAGCATACAGGGTGCCAATACAGCAATACATCACAGGTCTCTTTCAATAGCTCGTATATTCCGCGACTACTATAAATCCCTCTACAATCTGCCTGGGGATGCGTCTGGGGGGACCAGGGACACACTATCCTGTAGAATTAAGAACTATATAAGGGAGTCGGGCATGCCCACATTATCTGAATCAGATATAAAAAATCTTGAGGAGCCGCTCACTCTGGATGAGCTGAGTCTGGCTATCACTCAGTCTCCCTCGGGAAAAGCACCGGGCCCAGATGGCTTTAGCTTGGATTACTATAAGAAATTCTTGGGAATCCTCCACCCGTCTTTATTAAAAGCATTAAACTCTCTAACGGACCTAGAGTCCCCCACCTCCTTCCCGAAAGACATGCTCATCTCCCACATAACAGTGCTTCATAAACAGGGAAAAGACCCTAACCTTTGTCCTAGCTACCGCCCTATATCCCTACTCAATTTAGACTTGAAACTGTTCGCAAAAATGTTAGCTAACAGATTGTCCCCAATGATGTCCCAACTGGTTGTTTTTGACCAGGTGGGCTTCATTCCTTCAAGAGAGGCCCGAGACATCGGAGACAATACGATTAGAACCTTGGCAGTGATTCACCGGGCACGGTCGGAGGCCTCCCCAATGATGCTACTGTCTACGGACGCAGAGAAGGCCTTCGACCATGTCCACTGGGAATTCACCAAAAATACTCTAAGTCATGTAGGGTTGTCCCATAATATGCTATCTCGTATCATGGCACTTTACTCTGCCCCTTCGGCCAGAGTGAAGGTTAATGGAGAACTCTCTGACCCGTTCGATATTTCAAATGGGACGAGGCAGGGGTGCCCCCTTTCCCCATTTATATTCGCCCTGTCATTAGAGCCACTGCTCCGTAAAATTAGAGCCAACCCAGATATCAAGGGAATTAAGTTTCCGTCAGCAGAACACAAAATAGCCGCCTACGCGGACGATATGCTCTTTTACATCACGAGCCCCCATATTACTATCCCTAATCTCCTAAAAGAATTCGCTGATTATGGCCATTTAGCTAATTTAAAAATCAATTACGATAAATGTGAGGCCCTGGATGTGGGCTTAAAAGTGGGTGTAAAATCAAATCTGCAAGCCAATTTTGCATTTAAGTGGGCATCCAAAGCAATCACCTATCTAGGAACCAAAATCCCGAGCTCCTTACCTGAGATTTTCAAACTTAACTATGCCCCGTTACTTGCCACAATCTGCTCAGACTTACAAAGATGGGACGTGGCGAAGTTTTCCTGGTTCGGACGGGTCAATATAATTAAAATGAATGTTTTGCCCCGATTCTTATATATTTTTTAAGCCCTACCGATCTCTGTCCCCATCTCCTTCTTTCGAGAGATCCGCAAATGCTTCCAGAAATTTATCTGGAGAGGCAAACCACCTAGAATAAAGTACGCATTAACCACTCTCCCTAAAGAACAAGGTGGCATGGCGGTGCCAAATCTACAGCTATATCATTCAACAGCGCTAATGATGCGAGTGGTGGACTGGCATCGCCATGACCAAGTAAAACAATGGGTTGGAATGGAGGGGGACCTTGCTTGTCATTCCCTGCCCGGCCTCCCCTGGGTGAGGAGGGGTGCTGCTGCACCTGGGTCAACGTATCCCTTGATTACGGACACTATAAGATCGTTCATCAGGATTAATAGGTCCTCTCAGCTTTCACCTTGGCCATCCCCAATGATGCCACTCTTAGATAACCCTGGGTTCCCACCTGGCATGAACCGTTCAGCATATCAACAATGGAGAGGTGCCCGCCCCCTGCGAGCATATCACTTACTGGAGAAGAGCTCTTGGCTGGGCATAGCCGAGTTAGAGACCAAACTACAATTATCCCCACTGGACCCCTGGTCTCTGAATCAATTTAAACATTATTTACTCAGTCTAGGAAATAGACAATGCTTCACTCGAAATCTTACGCCATTTGAGCTGCTTTGCAATGGGGAGGGCTGTGTCACTAAGGGGATCTCTCAAATATATGCTATGCTTATCACAGATCCCTCATTAACTATTTCTTTAAGGTCCAAGTGGGAGGCTTCCCTAGATCAAACTTTTTCAGACACTCAATGGCGTAAGATTCTTATTTTGGCTCACAAATGCTCTACCTCAGCTAGAATCCAGGAATCAGGCTATAAAATCTTAACGCAGTGGTACCGCACACCAGAAAGGTTACATCAAATCTTCCCTGAGTCTAGTTCCCTATGCTGGAGATGCGGGGCACATACGGGCACCCTGATACACATATTCTGGAGCTGCCCAGCTCTTGGCCCATTCTGGGATGCCATAAAGACCATTATCACGCAGGTAACAGGGGTTGAGGCCTCCGAAGATCCTGCCTATTATCTTCTGCATAACACACCGAGAACACTTGGGAGATACAAGAAATCACTTTCCAAACATTTAATTAATGCGGCCCGCATAATTATCGCCAGACACTGGAAGTCATCCCAGGCCCCTTCAATAGCTGAATGGCTGCTCGAGATTAAAGCAACCGAACGCATGGAGGATCTATCACACACAATCTATTCAAAAAATGAACAGTTCTTGAAGACATGGAGACCTTGGTTTGAATTTACTGAGTCTGATGAATATAAAAATAGAATGGGGAATTGACACACTCCCCATCCCACTACCCTGGCGTAGTATGGGCATCTTGTTTTATATAAGATATGATGGAGACTCTCTGAAACCAAAAATTTTATACGGGCATCTGTGGTTCCCTGTACATCTGGTGCCGGCCGGCCTTTCTTTCTCTTTTTCTTCTTTTCTTCCTACTGTGCTTGTCTTGTCTTTTGTCCTGTCTTGTATTGTCTTTGTTTTGAATCAGCTCTAACAGGGAAATGAACGTACCTGGATAGTTTGAACCGGGAAATCTTAGGAGGGTGTATCCTGAGTGTATGTTCCCTCTGGGCCTCAGGTGCACCAGAAATCTTGAAATCTAAGTGGAATCTCCTCCGGTTTACTAAATCATACACATGGGGGCAGACATGTGTTACAGAGAAGCGATTTTACTGCTAACTTCTCATCGTCATCTAAAATAGAACACCTGTTATAGCTGAAAGGTTCTAGATATATTCATTGTGTCCTGTTATTATTGGTATGGTGGCGCTGGCTGGTCACCTGGTTATTGTGAAACATGTGAATATCAGGCGCGATGTGAAGCGCTTTGTGTCTTTTTGTTATTATTGTTAAACAAAAACTTTTTTCAAAAATAAAAATCTTTAAAAAAAAATGAAAAAAAGCTCAAAATGCCTGCAGTGTGAACGAGCCTTCAAACTTAAAGGGCAACCGAGGCGACATGTGACATGATGAGATAGACATGTGTATGTATAGTGCCAAGCACACAAATAACTAGGCTGTGTTCCTTTTTTTCTTTCTCTGCCTGAAAGAGTTAAACATCAAGTATGCAAGTGACAGTTTCTATCCGGGTCAGGACTGGGTCGGAATGGGTCAGACTATAGCATAACCCTCAATGATAAGTAATTACAGACATAGAATACTTTACTGTCAGTAAATGGATTCCTGGACCAGGAAAGAGATAAAAAGGGTCAAAAATCCATAGGGCTTGATTCACTAAAGCGTGCAAAGTGTTAGCATGCCAGTGAAAAGCCACTTTGCATGTGCAAACTACTTGGCACCCTAGTTAGCACGTGCAAACTACTTAGCACTGTAGTTTGCACGTGCTAACTAGGGTGCTAACATGCTTTGCACGTGCAAACTACGGTGCTAAGTAGTTTGCACGTGCTAACTACGGTGCTAAGTAGTTTGCATGTGCTAACTACGGTGCTAAGTAGTTTGCATGTGCTAACTACAGTGCTAAGTAGTTTGCACGTGCAAACTACTTAGCACCCTAGTGTGCACCGGCAAAGCTTTTAGGCGGGATAACTGAGTTATCACGTTTTTGTGAATCATGCCCATAGATTTGAGCTCTAGCATACTTTAATGAAGGTGTCATTGAGCAAAAACTTAAAAGCTAGATTTAAATATAAAATAAACTGTGGGATATCTAAAAAAGTCATTTTTAGGAGAAGGAGGATAGATACAATTGTTTATCGCATCAGTTTATTTTCACCTCTGGTGTCCTTTAAGGTGGCCACACACCATACATTTTTTTAAATATCTGTTCAATTCAAGAATAGCAATCAATTTTTCTGACTGATTGTAACAATTCAAAAATCTGACCAATGTACTACATACCTATGTTCAATTTTTTGCCAGCCATGAATAAAATAATTGAAAGCTCAGAAAAAATTGATTGGAACTGTACATCAAGTAATTGACAATCCAACACACCATGCAATTCTTGATAAAGTTGGTCTGAAATTTCCAACATGTCCAATCTCTAAATATCGAAAAAAAAGGAAAATACGATCAGAATTCTCGATCAAAAACAAAGAAAAGCCCTCAATTTTTTTGGGACAATAATTATTGAATTGGTGAAAAATTGGATCTTTTAATTGTATGTTGTGTGGCCACCTTTACTCCTCAACTTCTCCTGTGCATGGAGATACCAAATACTAATGCCTCGGTCAGACTGCTAGAGAACTGGGGGGGAGGGGGGGCCAGAATCAACTGAATGCATTTTGCATTTTTAAGCACTTAAAATCCAAAGCAGAATTTTTAGCATCATACATCATTTATAGCGGTGCAAAAGGACCAAGACCCCTGAATACTCCAAAAAATGACCCCATCTGGAAAACTAAAATTAGGGATTTGACCATCTGGTCTTTTTTTGATTTTGATCAGAACGGGGTAAAATTACAAAAAAAAAATTAATTGGGGGCAAATATGCTAATTTAAAAGCACATAATGCCCACATGCTAATTACAGGCCCCAAAATGCATCCTAAAACATATGAATCTACTTCTCCCGTGCATGGGGTTGCCAAAACACTAATGCCTCAGACGGTCATATTGTTAGAGAACTGGGGCACCCGGGATCAATGCATTTTGTATTTTTATAGACTGAATTCATAGCAGAATTTTTAGCACCATACATCATTTATAGCGGTGCAGTCAGGGGCGTAACAATAGAGGATGCAGCCCCTGCACCCACGCGGGGGGGGGGGGGGGGGGGCTCTGGGACCTGCTCAGGGCCATTTTGGAGGGGCAGGAGGGGTTGCAGCATGAGGGGAGAGCATTGCACATTGGCGGGGAGTGGGGACAGCCCCACCCTCCCTCACCTCGTGCTCTCCTCTCAGCGCTCCCCTCCTGCATCTATCACTGGAAGCGGCGGCAGGCAGGACACATACCTCCATCCAGAGCCAGATTAAGGCCATGCAGGGCACCAAGCGGAGCAATAAATGGAGCCCCACCACCACAAGGATGTCTCCCCCGTATACAGTATCTCACTCAAGTGAGTGCACTGCTCCTATTTTTGTTAATATTGTATTTCATCTTTTCATGGGACAGACACAGCACTGAAGATATGACGCTGTGATACAATGTAAAGCATTCAGTGTACAGGTTTTATAACAGTGTAAATGTATTTGCTGTGCCATCAAAATAACATCAACACACAGCCATTAAAGGGGCACTATGGTAAAAAATTGTAAAATTTAAAATATGTGCAAATATATACAAATAAGAAGTACGTTCTTTCCAGAGTAAAATGAGCCATAAATTACTTTTCTCCTATGTTGCTTTCAATTACAGCAGGTAGTAGAAATCTGACAGAAGTGACAGGTTTTGGACTAGTCCATCTCTTTATAGGGGATTCTCAGCAAGGTTTTTATTCTTTATAAAGATATTGCCTAAAAAGGATTTAAACAATGATGCTGGCCAGCGTCTCTTTCCGCTACACAGTTTTTTGGCAGTTGGACAGAGCAACTGCAATTCACTAAGTGAATCCCTGAGAATCCCCTATGAAGAGATGAACTAGTCCAAAACCTGTCACTTCTGTCAGATTTCTACTACCTAAAATAACAATCAAAATAACTCCTGCGCCAATGCAAATAAATTGGATGTCTTATATTCTTTTCTTCGTTGGAAGGACCTTTTATGAATTTTTATGAAAGCTGTGAGTGAAGATCATTGTTTATTGTAGTTACGAAGAGGATCTTATAAATCAAAGAACTTTGCACATTTTAAGTGCGATTAGGAAGCATTTCTTGTAACAGTAGTTTGGAACTGCTGCAGGTGGGGATATTTAACCCTTTCTGTGACAGTAAGAAGTGACGATACTCTGAAGGAAATTGCTAGATTGAACTCCAATCATTGTCCTGTATATTTAAGTGAGAGATATATTTTAGCAGGTATATTTTATTAAACAGTTTGCAATATTTTATTTGCATTGGCGCATGAGTTATTTTGATTGTTATTTTAGAGTGTAAGGTGGTGGTTTTCCTTGCTAACTCTGTGCTGCCAACCGATACTGCACAAATAAGCGCCACAACATTAATCCTAGATTTCTACTACCTACTGTAAGTGACAGCAACATAGGAGAAGAGTAATTTATGGCTCATTGTACTCTGGAACAAAAAATTTACATCTTATTTGTATAGGTTTGCACATATTTTAAATTTTACAATTTTTCGCCATAGTGCCCCTTTAATGTCTAAACCACTGGCAACAAAAGTGAGTACAGTGAGGCAAATGTAAGATCAACAACTTTATGATTGTTTACACAGAAAATGAAAATGTTTCTGTGTAAATGTGATTGCCCCTTGTACGTCTTCATTGTTGTCTAAGCCTGCCACATGGCAAATTTGACTGTAATGTCTGGTACACACCATGCAATTTCCCATCAGATAGATGAGTTGAATCGATTATTTCTGAAAGGCCCGAATGGATTTCCTATCGTTTTTCTGATCATCCAAACACCTCTACACAAAATTGATCAGAAAAACGATCCGAAATCAGATCAGATCTGTCAGAAATAATCTGATGGGAAATTGCATGTTGTGTACCAGGCATTCAGGTTGTGAGGATCTCGCAAAGCAAGATTGGGGCTGATTCACTGCGAAACCAAATTTGTCAGGTTCACTTCCTTATTCCCACTAGTCATACACAGGTCAATAATGCCCCAATATGCCTAGCTGATCGATCATTATTCTATTAGAATTCAATTGGATAGTGATCGACCTCTATCACAGCAAGTTTAATTTTGATAGGCTTCAGCAGAACTCTATCAAGTTTCAATCAAACTACAAGTGCTGTACTGCTCGATGCAGAGTAAAGCTATGGACCATCGATCCCCCACCGCTCCTATCCTGCTCCAATACCACAGAGATTAATAAACAGCACAATATTGCTTGAAAGCTAATTGATTGGATATGTATGAGCAAAAGATTACTGGCAGATTCAATCAGTGTTCAAAATCGATGTGTGTATAGCCAGCTTTAGATATTTTTGGCCAACTAGGGTGATAAAATTAAGGCCAAGTTCAGCAATGACAGGAACCAACGGTGAACATCACAAACAGAAAAGTCCTAAGGGGAGGGGGAGTGACACTGTCTGTCTGTGTGTGTAATTTCCTATTTCTGTAGTAGAGCATTGCTGCAGACTGAGAGTTGAACAGAAAAGGGTGAATCATAAACAGAGACAATAAACAGAACAGAGACAATAAATCTTTATGTAGAGAGATTTGGGGGTAGTGAGCCCCTCAAGGCGCGATCTGGCCACCAAAGTGGTTTACTCGGCTGCTCCCATAAACACTATGTATAAAAAACAGAAAGAAGAGGAGCGCTCTGAGAGTCAATTCATCAAGAGGCAGAGAAAGGTGGAATGGTCTCACCTGTTTGTAGTGTGGCCAGCACAGCGTGCTTAGCCGCGATAAGCAGGCGTCCCTCTAAGCCAGCCGGGGACCAAGCTTTCCGTGTCGACAGGGCGGAAGTCCGTGACGTCACTCTCCCAGTACTCCTAGCGGTGGTTGCTATGGGGACCTGGGCGCTTCCTCTAACACACGCACAGAGCGTGGTGAGCGGCGTCCGGTCCTCCGTAGAGGTGGAAAACAGAGTGGGGAGGATAGTAGTGCAATGAGCACATAGGCAGGGATAATTAAAAAAGGTTTAATGCACAAGCATAGGCATAGACAACGCGTTTCGCGGGGAAACAACCCCCGCTTTTTCAAGTCAAAGCTTACAAAAACATAGGGGAAACAGCCCCTTATATATCAGCCAATCAACCCATTTTACAGGGTAACTACGGAGTCCCAGTGAATCCAAAAAGATCCCAGCTACCGTATAGTATAGAATAGAAGGGAAATAAGTAAAGATATGAGATTCAATGTACTAGAAAAAGGACACCCAGTGTCAACAGAAGGAGTACCCATACCCAGACAGTAAATCCAATAGTAATAGAGAGAGTACAACAGAGAGAGTACCCATACCCAGACAGTAAATCCAGTGGTTACAATAGTCATCCCTGACAGTAACCCTCTAGACCATTATTAACAGCAATACAGCAACACTGCATATACAGGATTAACATACAAACCAATACATATAAAACCATATAAAATAGTTGTCATTTTCATACCCACACATGTGTGGGTGTGAAGATGGCGCACCCGCAGAGCGCGGCACGCACATGCCCACGCACCCGTATGCGCACGTCACCACACCCACCTACCCAGCAGGCCCTGGATCACCCCCCAAGGCTGTCACTACATCATGCACTGCAGGTGGCTCATCTCCTCCAGGCATTTGTTAAGCCCTCCCGGCTCTAGCGTCCCCAATTTTAGGATCCAATAGGATTCCCGTCTGCAGAGGATACGATATTTCTCATGTTTGTTAGAATGCACCTGCTCTATGATAGTGGCCCTCAATACATTGAAATCCCTATTGTGTACTAGGTTACAATGGTTGGACACCCCATGTTTGGGTTCCCCCTTGGTGACATTGGATCTGTGTTTATTCAGACGGGTTTGGAATTTCTGGGTGGTTCGGCCCACGTAACCCAGGTTGCATGGGCAAACCAAAAGATAGACCACATATGTACTCTGACAGTTCACGTGACTCTTTATCGGGAATTGTATAGAACCATTAATCTGGAAGGTAACTGCACCATCATTAAGGGTGCTACAGCAGAGGCATCGTCTGGACTTACATGAATAGCACCCCAATTTGGCCTGGTTGTCATCATTGGTAGCAATTTCATTCGATGGCAATCTACTGGGTGCTATGTAGCCCCTGATGGTTTTGCCTCTTCGGAACACCAGTTGGGGTTTGGGGGGGAGGGTGTGCTTCAGCACAGGGTCGCTCAAAAGAACCGGCCAATATTTTTCAAAAATCTGCCTGCACTCCCCAGCCTGTCCAGAGAAGTCAACTACAATGGGCAACCGATTAGTGATCGATTTAGATGCCCCCGATTTTCTTCCCATATGGGTTTTTGGTAGCAGACACTCCTGTTGTGAGAGGGCAGAGGCTCTCTCCAGGGCAGAGTCTACCAAGGGGATAGGATAGTGTTTTTCTAAAAAACGTGTCTTTAAAATTGACGACTGGCGATCAAAATCGTCGTCACTCGTACAATTCCGACGTAGTCGTTTAAATTGGCCGTAGGGTACATTTTTAAGCCAGGGCCTATAATGGGCACTATAGTAGTCAAGGTATCCATTCCTGTCAGTAGCTTTAAAATAATTCAGAGTACTAATCCTGGCACTAGCAGGATCCACTCTAATCTCCAAATCTAAAAAGTGTATTTTGAGGGGGTCAGTTTCCATAGTGAACGACAGCCCAAAAGGGCTTTCGTTTAGATATTGGACATAGCCAGCCAGTTCCTCCTCCGACCCCCCCCCCATACACATAAGATGTCATCTATGAAACGGCGATGTAGGACGAGGCTCGCCCGATACGGGTTGCCGGCGGACCAAAAAAGTTGGTCCTCTAACCAACCCATATATAAATTAGCAAAGGCCGGAGCGAACCTCGTCCCCATCGCCGTTCCACGCAGCTGTAGATAAAAATTGTCCAAATAGGTGAAATAGTTGGTCTTCAGTATAAGCTCGATAGAATCTAAAATAAATTGTTTCTGAATATCTGGCATGAGCGGGTCTCCTTCCAAGTAGTAGCTAACGGCTCTAAGGCCCAAGTCATGAGGTATATTTGTATATAATGCACAGACGTCAAGTGTAACCCATCTGTATGAGGGGACAGACCATTCTAATTCCCTTATTAGCTGTAAGGTGTGTGTAGTGTCTTTTAGGTACGCAGGTAATTGACAAACAAACTAATGGAGGTGAAGGTCAATATAGTGGGACAGACTACTCGTAATCGAATTCATTCCCGCAATAATGGGCCTGCCTGGGGGGTTAGTGGTGCATTTGTGCACCTTTGGGAGGTGGTAGAAGAATGGAACCGTTGGCGCCTCAATGTTAAGATAGTTGTATTCATCAAGATTCAATACACCATTGGAACGAGCTTGACCAATTAGGTCTCTATATTGGTCAAGAAAGTCATCCGTAGGATCATAGGTAAGCCTCCTATAGTATAAAGGGTCCCCCAATAATCTATGTGCCTCCCCTACATATACATCTCGATCCTGGACCACCACTCCCCCCCCCCCCCTTATCAGTTTCCCTGATGACGATGGCATTATTGTCTTTCAATAATTTGAGGGCCTTTCTTTCCATTCTAGTGAGATTGGGTCGACATGGCGTTTTGGTGGACAATTTGAGGATATCATCAGTAACCAATTGGCAGAAAGTTTCCACCTGGGCTCCCTTGTACTGAGTAGGGTTAAATTTAGACTTCCCCTTTAAATCAGTAGTAATGGGTCTAGACATGAGTATGTCAACCAGATTGTCTGGCACGGCGGCAAGTGGATCGTTCAGATCCACTGTACCCACCACTTCCACTGTCCCTGCATCCACACCTTTGTGGGTACTCCTCTGCTGAATTATTTTAAAGCTACTGACAGGAATGGATACCTTGACTACTATAGTGCCCATTATAGGCCCTGGCTTAAAAATGTACCCTACGGCCAATTTAAACGACTACGTCAGAATTGTACGAGCGACGACGATTTTGATCGCCAGTCGACAATTTTAAAGACACGTTTTTTAGAAAAACACTATCCTATCCCCTTGGTAGACTCTGCCCTGGAGAGAGCCTCTGCCCTCTCACAACAGGAGTGTCTGCTACCAAAAACCCATATGGGAAGAAAATCGGGGGCATCTAAATCGATCACTAATCGGTTGCCCATTGTAGTTGACTTCTCTGGACAGGCTGGGGAATGCAGGCAGATTTTTGAAAAATATTGGCCGGTTCTTTTGAGCGACCCTGTGCTGAAGCACACCCTCCCCCCCAAACCTCAACTGGTGTTCCGAAGAGGCAAAACCATCAGGGGCTACATAGCACCCAGTAGATTGCCATTGAATGGAATTGCTACCAATGATGACAACCAGGCCAAATTGGGGTGCTATTCATGTAAGTCCAGACGATACCTCTGCTGTAGCACCCTTAATGATGGTGCAGTTACCTTCCAGATTAATGGTTCTATACAATTCCCGATAAAGAGTCACGTGAACTGTCAGAGTACATATGTGGTCTATCTTTTGGTTTGCCCATGCAACCTGGGTTACGTGGGCCGAACCACCCAGAAATTCCAAACCCGTCTGAATAAACACAGATCCAATGTCACCAAGGGGGAACCCAAACATGGGGTGTCCAACCATTGTAACCTAGTACACAATAGGGATTTCAATGTATTGAGGGCCACTATCATAGAGCAGGTGCACCATTCTAACAAACATGAGAAATATCGTATCCTCTGCAGACGGGAATCCTATTGGATCCTAAAATTGGGGACGCTAGAGCCGGGAGGGCTTAACAAATGCCTGGAGGAGATGAGCCACCTGCAGTGCATGATGTAGTGACAGCCTTGGGGGGGGGGGGGGTGATCCAGGGCCTGCTGGGTAGGTGGGTGTGGTGACGTGCGCATACGGGTGCGTGGGCATGTGCATGCCGCGCTCTGCGGGTGCGCCGTCTTCACACCCACACATGTGTGGGTATGAAAATGACAACTATTTTATATGGTTTTATATGTATTGGTTTGTATGTTAATCCTGTATATGCAGTGTTGCTGTATTGCTGTTAATAATGGTCTAGAGGGTTACTGTCAGGGATGACTATTGTAACCACTGGATTTACTGTCTGGGTATGGGTACTCTCTCTGTTGTACTCTCTCTATTACTATTGGATTTACTGTCTGGGTATGGGTACTCCTTCTGTTGACACTGGGTGTCCTTTTTCTAGTACATTGAATCTCATATCTTTACTTATTTCCCTTCTATTCTATACTATACGGTAGCTGGGATCTTTTTGGATTCACTGGGACTCCGTAGTTACCCTGTAGAATGGGTTGATTGGCTGATATATAAGGGGCTGTTTCCCCTATGTTTTTGTAAGCTTTGACTTGAAAAAGCGGGGGTTGTTTCCCCGCGAAACGCGTTGTCTATGCCTATGCTTGTGCATTAAACCTTTTTTAATTATCCCTGCCTATGTGCTCATTGCACTACTATCCTCCCCACTCCGTTTTCCACCTCTACGGAGGACCGGACGCCGTTCACCACGCTCTGTGCGTGTGTTAGAGGAAGCGCCCAGGTCCCCATAGCAACCACCGCTAGGAGTACTGGGAGAGTGACATCACGGACTTCCGCCCTGTCGACACGGAAAGCTTGGTCCCCGGCTGGCTTAGAGGGACGCCTGCTTATCGCGGCTAAGCACGCTGTGCTGGCCACACTACAAACAGGTGAGACCATTCCACCTTTCTCTGCCTCTTGATGAATTGACTCTCAGAGCGCTCCTCTTCTTTCTGTTTTTTAATAAATCTTCATGCGCCCCTTAACGTTAAGAAAAGACTGGAACCAACTGTAAACATCACAAACAGAAGTCATGGGCTTTTGAGCAGAGCATATTTTACCAAATGATGATGCTATTATAGAAAAAAGTTTAACTACAGATGTTTTTGCCATTTCAATTTTCCTACATAAGCTAACAAGCTACTCCTGTATGGAGAGACAACATTCCAGCCCCCAGCCTGTGTCTGACAGGTCTGAGCTAAGGGGAGGGGGGAGTAACTCTGTGTGTGCCTGCTTGTATAACTTCTTATCTCTGTAGTAGAGAATTGCTGAAGAGATCTTGTTTTTATTGCCTGAAAGGGTTACTTAAGGACTACATGAACACAGGCAATACATCTTATTGGGTCCCTTTTGACCTCCTGAGGGCCCCAAAGCAATTGATTTGGTTGACTGGTTGAAGATCCGGCTCGGCCTCCATACACCGCCGGAGGTTCCAATCTCTAAGTGCTTCACACTACTTCCTGTTTAAATGCTAAATGTTTAAACAGGAAGTATTGTGAAGCCCTTAGAGATCGGAACCTCCGGCAGTGAATGGAGGTATGTATCCTGCCTGCCGCCACTGCCAGTAATAGATGCAGGAGGGGGGTGCTGAGAGGAGAGCCTGAGGTGAGGGAGGGGTGGGACTGCCCCCCTCCCAGCCAATGTGCAATGCTCTCCCCTCATGCTGCAACCTCTCCTGCCCTCCCAAAACGGCCCTGAGCGGGCACCCGGAGGGGGGCAGGGGGGCCCGCTCAAATCTTGCAGGGGGGCCCGGTGACTTCTAGTTATGCCCCAGGGTGCAGTAGAACCAATTCCCCAGAATATCCCCCATAATTACCCCATCTAGAAAACTAGGCTCCCCAACGTATTCAACAAGGGGTATAATTAGAGATTTGACCCTCTAGTCTTTTCTCAATTTTAATTGGACAAATGGGTTAAAATGCAAACATTCATGGGGGGGGGGGGGGGACAAACATGCTAATTTGAAATCACATAATGTACATATGCTGTTTGGAGGCACACCCTAAAACATATTTCTCAACTTCTCTCATGAATGGGGATACCAAATACCAATGCCTCAGTCGCATTGATAGAGAACTGGGGGCCAGCAATCGACTTAGTGCATTTGCATGGACTGAAAATCCGAACTTTTTGCACCATACTTCATGATCACTGCAGTCATGTGAAATGCCTGGGTCCCGTGGGCAGCCCCGGGCCGCCCGTGAGGCGAGTTCCTCAGGTGGAAGAAGTGGGGGGTGGCGCCCGCTTGGCCGTGGGTGGAGAGGGCGCCGAGCTGGAGGAGGTAGCAGCCAGGAAGGGGGAGCAGCGGGCACAGCGGTGGGGAGGGAGGTCAGACCCCCCACTCCCTCACCTGGGGCTCCCTTGTCCGAGCTCCCCCTCCAGTTATTTTAGGTAAATTTAAGGCAGTGAGTGGGAAAGCAATTACCTACTTCCTTACTTGGGCTCCACCACTCGCGCTGTGTGTATGTCTCTGTATACAGTGTCACCTTCTGCATAAAATACTAGAAAATAAAGAAGACAGCTCAGAATCCTCAATTTTACATTGCAGTCTCTAATTGCACTCCTTTTTTTTATCAATACATTTTTATTAAATTTTCAACACTGAACATACATGCAGTAATATACGTTGCATACGAAATACAGACAGTTTACTCTGCATAGAGTTTAAAAACACAAAACCATAATACTATAAGCATAGTCTATAATTGCACTCCTTTTAAGGACAGCCGAAGCCAGGTAATATTTCCTCACTCACTTTACAGTTGTTATAACCTGCTTTCTTCTTTGTAAAGTAAGCTCCTTTACTTAAATTGTACCTGTAGGGAAAAAAAGTGCTCAAAATGGGTACTAACCTCAGTAGAGGGAAGCCTCTGGATAATCCAGCATGGAACCCCTGAACCTCTTCAACAAGGGATTTTCAAAAAGTGTGCATAGATGCACTTTCGTTCATGAATGAGAGCAGACACACTGCACAGAGCAGGACGCCTCACTCCTACGCAGTAGCACAGAGTTACTTGGGCTCTGCATTTTTTCCACTGAGCCCAAGCAATTCTGTGCTACTGCGCAGGAACAAGGCTTCCTACAAAAAATGTTTATAGGACAATAATAGTAATAGGTGTGTGCTCTGTGTGCAGGTACCAGCACTGGTAAAAAATGTAACACTTGCAAAAAGGAGGAGAACAAACCAGTATATGCTGCTCAAAAACTGCACTTTAATAATTAATCATTAAAACACACACTTGAATTTCATTGAAATGTCAGAAATTTCTTGACATGGATAATACTGTAAAATACAATATTAAGTGCTGCATACTATAAGGACAGTAGGAAAAAGTCCCTTAAAAAAAGCTTATTTCCCTGATTAGGGATCAACCCCTAAGGAGCTGGTTGCTGGTACACGGGAATTTGGGCGAGGCTATTGTGTCAAACAAATGAAAAGCCGCCCACCCACCCCTAAGGCCAGTGAAGCTGGTCTAATATCCTTGGTGATGCCCCAACTGCATCTACGTGAGGGACCCAGGAGGGGATATCCTGGGGATAAAAACCACTCACAGAGGGCAGAAAGAACGTGACCAATATGTTCAATAGTCAGCCTCTCAGCAACCCACAAAAAAAGGGGAAGAACACCCAGATGATAGGACCTGTACTGTTCATTGAGTCAGGGATATTGAGGACACCCTATCCTAACCTGTGAGGAAACCGTCATTATGGTATTTTTGTAAAGGTTATAACCACTCACAGAGGATAAAAGGGTGTGACCAATATGATCAATAATAAGCTATTCATAGAATGCAAGAAAGCCGGTAAACATTGAAATATGTGAGAGTGCCGCCTGAAAGTATAGTATTGCTAAAAACCACACTAAAGTGAAAAATAATTGGATGATCTAAGCAGATTCCCAAATCAGAGTCTCTGGATCTTTGGTTGCAAAAGAGAACGCCACATGCTCCTTAGACCTACAAAGAAAGTCCAAGAAAAATTGAGGTCCAGTCACAGCATAACTAGTAATATGGCTGAGAATAATTAGAAGGGCCCCTTTGCATGAGGCCAGCAATTAAGTGATGTACAGTTCTCAGACCAAAGCGTGCTCCTTCAATTATAAATCATCTCCAAATGGAATATATATCGCCACACCATTGCATATAGGTCAAAAACAGATCTTTGAGATGCCAAACAGTCTATACTGGATCATAGTAAATTCCACCAGAATCAGCCACATCGCTGCTGTGTCCACAAAGATCACCCTTTATATATATGGATGCACTTGCTGGCAGTTAGTGGACAGTGGATAAAGCACTGTAATCAAAGCACCTGGTGTTACCAGTAAAGAGAAACTGCGTGGTCAGTTGCACTTAGTGATTAGCGCCACACTTTGTTTGTAAAATTACTGACATTTAGCAGTCATCGTGCAGTTAGTATAGCGCTGCAGACAAAACACCAGGCGTTTCTGATAGTATCAGGCTGGATGGTCTAGTCCACCATGTGGAAGATGTCCAAAGAAGACGCTATACACCCAGTCATTGTAGGATCAATGTCCATAATATGCCATTTGTGCAAGCTGTAGGTAGCAGCAATACGTCAGAGTCACTTATCTGATCCAGTAGTGTGTTATGATCGGCAAGCTGCATGCGGATTCCGTGCAGGACGGCTGATGGTGGCTTGGCTGGATGGCGGCAGGCAAACTTTCCCACGTGTGGTAATGGCAGCGGCTCACATAAATCAAACCCGGCTACAAAGTACTGTAGAGCGTAGCATGACGTCTACGCGTTTCGCCCCGCCCACCGGAGCTTCATCAGGACGTGCTACGTCATCACCTTTTTGTATTTTACAGTATTATCCATGTCAAGAAATTTCTGACATTTCAATGAAATTCAAGTGTGTGTTTTAATGATTAATTATTAAAGTGCAGTTTTTGAGCAGCATATACTGCTTTGTTCTCCTCCTTTTTGCAAGTGTTACAAGGCTTCCTACACCTGCAGTTGCTCACAGATGGGTGCTCAGCTGCGAACTTAGGGTCCCAGCACCCAGCGGTGGTCGAGAGGAAGATGTGGGAAACCTCTGGAGGATCCAAAGGCCTCATGTAATGCTTACCTTCCAGGTTCCTGAAGGGGTCCTCTATAGCGCGCGGGTACTCTCACGGGTTTATCGTGCTAGCCAGACATGGTTATGCCTTTGCGTGCGCGCATACATAAATCCGTATGCTTACGCATGTAGAAAATGCACATGTGTGATTGGTAGCATTCAAAGGCGCAGTTTTGGCACCCATTTTCAAATGATAGATCTATTTAAGGCCATCTTGCCCCACTGACAGTGCTGTTCATTTTGACAGCTTGGTAAGCTAAGACAGCTTGAAAAAATATCGTACTGCGCATGCACAGAATGCTCCCGGGATGATCCCATTCTAGTTTTTCAGAATGGTAACATTTATGATATGTATCAAATGTTCTGTCACTCCAGGACCTTAGATAAGAAAAAAATGTATACTATAACTTGCGCTAGTCTAACTACACTCAGGCCCTTTCAATGGTGTGATAGGCCCCAGGTGCTTGCTCCCAATTCTGGATGGTGCCAGAGATCTATGTAGAAAAGCAAGGGGAGAGGGAGCGCTCCAATGGTGCATTAACACTTTAATTTTAAAATACACACATAGAATGTTGCACTTACAGACTTTTGTAGCAGCCAACAAGCTCCCTCGCAGACCCTGAGCTTGGCCAGAGCTAGCAGGAGCGGTGGTCATCGGCGAGAGCCAGACAGACAGTGGGTGGAACTTCCTCTCGGTGTGCCGTCATTACGTTCCTACGCAATTTGGCAATACTCCACCTGTCAGATTTTCAGCGTTTGCTGTCTGGCTTCTGCAGTCAGTCACATGATGCTCCAGCTCCTCCGTCACCACAACAACCAGTGACTACAGCAGCCAACAGCAACCAAAGCTATCCTCAACTCACAGCTCAAACCGCAGCGACAGTGTGCCGTGTGCCCAAAAACCTAACTGATTATTTATATAGGTTATGATTTTAAGTGTGACAAGCGAGAGAATAGAATTTGGGGTGTTTGAGAGCTGAGGACTATGTAATTTGATTTTCTTTGTGCCAATGTGAAAAAAACTAAAAGAATACCACTTTCAAAGTTACGTTACAATTTCAGCAAAACCGCATAAGTACAAATATTAAAAAATATGTCTGAGTAGGCCTGGGTCTCTACTTTTCAGTATGGTGACATTTATGGCTTTTCTTGACTGTTCAGACGCTCCATGGGCTTTTCTAAAAAAGAATGACTGTGTTGCTTTTGGTGCAAAAAATGGCCTTGAAAAATAAATTGCTGCTGCTTATGGTTAACAGTGTATTGCGTGGCCAAAAAGCTAACTGATTATGTACTGTATATAGGGTATCATTTTAATTGTGACAAGCGAGATAATAGAATTTTGGGTGTTTGAGATCTGAGGCCTATGACATTTGAAATTTTTTTAGCTGCAAACTGAATAAGAAGCAATAAATTTGTTATTTTCATATACTTTGTTCCAAAATAAAACACTTGTAAAAAAAAAAAAAAGTGACAGAATTGAAAAGAGAATACATAAATAGTTACTTTAGGGACTCCGTTTTTTAAACATGTATGCCATGGGCCACAGTAGTACAGTTTTTTCCCTCGGTGGGCCCTGCCTCCAGGTCTTTGGTGGGCCCCCCCCTCCTCGTCTGACAGAGCTCCAATTGCTACCTGCAGCACAAAAATTCTCTTCTCAGTGCTGTAATCACTCATGCTGAGAGCAGTGGCGTAGCTAAGGAGCTGTAGGCCTTGATGCAAATTTTACAATGGGGCCCCCCAAGCACTCTATACATAATAATTGATATGACGCACCAAAACATGCCAATGGCAACTACGGTGTCAGAGGTGCAAGATGGGGATGGTAAATAGCTTGTTAATGATTACCACTGTTCAAAGTATCTATAGAAGTGATTATTATGAGCACAGGACCAATAGAGAGGTAATACTGTAGTTGAGGGAGGGCCCTTCAGGGCTCCTTTGGCCCAAGGGCCCCGATGCAGTCGTAACCTCTGCGGTCGCAACCTCTGCAAAGAAGGACATTACTTTATATTGAAGGAGGGGACTCTATGCAAAGTTTTGTTGGGCAGCAGTGTCTCTGAATTACAATGCTGCTAAGATCATGTACATTTGGCCCTGTCCATAATATAACATGACCACGCCCACCTTCCGGTGCATGGTCACGCCCTTTTTTCACCGCAATCATGGGATGTGTGGGCCACAGGTTAAAATTTCTTTGGTGGGCCCCCAGTGTCCCAGTCTGACCCTGGCCATGAGGGTGTATTACTCTTATTTTTGCTCATAAGGGATTGTAATCATTGGTAGTATGCAATGAGAAAACAAAGACCACAACAAAAAAAAATACACCTTTATTTCCAAATAATATATTGTCACCATACCTTGTACTAGGGACATAATTCAAATCTTGTGATAAGCAGGACAACTAGGCAGATAAAATGTGTGCGTTTTATGTAGAGTAGCATTGTTTATTTTAAAACTATAGGGGATGGAATTGGAGAAATTGTGTATCTTTTAATTTTTTTCCATTTAAAATGCATAGAAAGTAAAGCAATTAAAAAAACAAGGTATAGATAATTTTGTTGTGATAAGTATTGAAAAAGTTAACAAATGAAAGGGAAGAGCATTAAAAGGTGAAAATTAAACAACAAGTGTCAGCGCCAAGGCAGAAGGCGACCGCAGCCGAGAAGGACAATGTCCAAAAGTCCACACAAGCAATGAATATATAAAGTCAGCGCAGGTCTATAGTAATACAGCTTTCGTCATTTTCTGGTATACAGGATCTTCGAACAAGAAGGTAAAGAAGCAAGGCTTACCAGATTCCAACAACCCACATTATAAGGTTGTAAACGAGTTTGATAGATGGTCCGAAGAACTTTCAAATGGTGTCGTTTCACCAGCGATGTTGCACACCACAGATTCCTCCGGAATATATTAGATATCCTGAGGTCGCAGAGACTCGCCAAAAAGGAGTCCAGTAGGATAGTGACATGAAAGAGATGTACGGCACATCTAAGTGTAAACCGTCTTTATTACATAACAAGTAAAACAATTTAAAAACAAGGATAAAAGAAACTCACATACGGGGCCCGTGCACTGGGAACCCCGAAAAAATAGCGCGCATAAAATGGTCAATAGAAGACCTCAAATAAAATGGTGCCGCCTGTCGCCTTCCCTAGGTATTATTTTATTTTAGGTCTTCTATTGACCATTTTATGCGCGCTACTTTTTCTCGGTTCCCAGTGCACGGGCCCCGTATGTGAGTTTCTTTTATCCTTGTTTTTAAATTGTTTTACTTGTTATGTAATAAAGACGGTTTACACTTAGATGTGCCGTACATCTCTTTCATGTCACTATCCTACTGGACTCCTCTTTGGCAAGTCTCTGCGACCTCAGGATATCTAATATATTCCGGAGGAATCTGTGGTGTGCAACATCGCTGGTGAAATGACACCATTTGAAAGTTCTGCGGACCATCTATCAAACTCGTTTACAACCTTATAATGTGGGTTGTTGGAATCTGGTAAGCCTTGCTTCTTTACCTTCTTGTTCGAAGATCCTGTATACCAGAAAATGACGAAAGCTGTATTACTATAGACCTGCGCTGACTTTATATATTCATTAAAAGGTGAAAATTGCTCTGGTCGGTTAGGGTAAAAAACCTTTGGGGTGAAGTGGGTAAGTTGGTACTTGGTGCAGATAGTGGGTGCCATGTGGAGGTTGTGTGCAGGTGTGAGTACTGGGTGCAATGTCAGGCCTGGGTGCAGGTACCTGGTGTCATGTGAGTGTGAGTATTGGGTGCTAGCTATGGGACGAAGTGGTGTGGGTGGATGTTGGGAGAAGTAGAGTGTGGGTGCTGCAGGAAAGGGAAGTCATTGGGGGTGCTGGGGGAGGGAGAGGTCAGTTTAGGTGCTGGGGGAGGTCACTATGGGTGCTGCTGGGGACAGGAAGGGTACCGCTGGAGGAGGGAAAAGTCAATGTGGGTGCAGGGGGAGGGGGAGGTCAGTGTGGGTGCTGGGGAGGGAGAGGTCAGTATGGGTCATAGGTGGGGGGAGAGGTCACTGTGGTTGCAAGGGAGAGGTCACTGTGGATGCTGGGGAGGGAGAGGTCACTGCTGTCATGGAGACGCCATCTTACCTTCTCCCACACAGCTGCAGCGATTGTTAAACTAGGATCTCTGTATGGCTCCTATTTACTCCAAAGTGTCCCAGATGGAGAGGAGTTTTCTGTGTGGGTGGGCGGGGCTACCCATGAGCTGTGAGCGGAGACTTTCTTTTCGCAGCCAAAGGGGCCTTTTTTTGGGAATTTGAAAAAGAGGAGGGGTAGGGGGAGCTTGAGCATGTATGGGCAGATCTATTTGTGAAGGACTGGTTTAAAGGAGATGTAACTTGGCAGAATCTGACTCTGAGAAAGGTGGCCGTGTTTGCTGAAACATGTTAGTCAGAGAATCCCCAACCTACTCACAGTATCACCTTGGACTCTGTTGCTTTAAGCCTGGAAATGCATTGCTTTATGCAAGATCCAAGATCCAACTGCTGTATGCAAGATCCAACTGCTGTATGGAAGATGCTGGTGAGTATTGAGGGAGGAAGTGATGTCACAGCCAATTGGCTACTACCCACTACCCGGAAGCCATGCGGGGTAGAGAGAGCTCGAGTGGAGCAGCTGACGGGAATCTGCGACCAGTGTGCAGAGTTGCCGGCTAGGACTTGCACACAATACATCTCTGTGTAGAAGTGGAAGCACCGAGGAGTAAGCAGCACCATGAGCAAGTAAGGGGTGCTTGATACAGTGAGCGGCTGCTCATTTATCTACTGTCTAATTTATTGTGGTACAACAGTTCCTTTGGTGAAATATGCATGCATAGAGAGAGTAACAAGATCTCTGGAGGTTGATTCATTAACACTAGATTGTGCATGGGACTTTTTGATTGAAGCCATCTCTGAAAATTTGGACAATCTTAATACAATACAATACAATACAATACAATAACATTTCTATAGCGCTTTTCTCCCATAGGACTCAAAGCGCATAGGCTCTCTCAGATTCAGTAATTAGTAGGATGAAGTATTCACACAACAAAAGTTATATTTCTGCAAATGCCAGACTGAACAGGTGGGTTTTCAGTCTGGATTTAAACAATAGATAAGTGCTGACGTATCTTAGTCCACTGGAATTATATTCGTACACATATTTATTTTTTTTAATATGTTTTTATAATGTTTCAATGTTTCAATGAGGCTTTTTTTTTGGTTTGCTGGCTCACAGCTGTGTATGAAGTGTGAATGTTAATTGATTGTTTATGCATTTAGATGCAAATTGTATGTGCAAATTAAGTTAATACAAGTTTTACATACTTCCAATTATCGTTATACTATTGTAACACCAGCACTCCTTGATTTGCCTTTGTCTTGTATTAAACTGTATATCCATATTTATTATTGCCCAAAGTTCTGCTTTCAGAGTGGCATGGAATAAGA
The DNA here is from genome assembly GCF_040937935.1 of Hyperolius riggenbachi. NCBI lineage: Eukaryota > Metazoa > Chordata > Amphibia > Anura > Hyperoliidae > Hyperolius > Hyperolius riggenbachi. The sequence goes on along the minus strand of NC_090647.1, from coordinate 379,264,720 downwards.
GAAGTACTGTATTTCAAATCACATGATGCGATCTTGGAAAAAAGAGAAGTTATTATCTCTTGTTCCTCAAAATTGTGAACATGAAATTAAAAATAAGAACCATAGCATAAGCAAACCCACAGTGCTAAGCAGTTTTATATCTGAACTGAAACCAGCTTTCTTAGCTACACTTTGTAATATGTTACCCATAAATACCATTATAATAATATGGGCAAAAATCTACTTGAAATGAACTTCATTTGCTAATATTATGCTAAGCTGAATAACACATGAAAACATAATTGATGCTAAAAAGAAAAACTGTCCTAGAATTGTTATACAGTAATAATAAGTGGTAGGCTTTTGTGATCATTACCTGGGTAACATCACAGCATAATGAGTTGTTGAAGGGCAAGTGAATTCGTTTTTACTATTGGTATTGTGTAAAGATCCTGCACAATGGTGCTAATAGTGATGATTTCACCACTTTTTTAGGTGCTTTTATCAATTTGAAATGTATATACATTATATGATCACTGGACATTCTGAATATCTTGTAAACTATTTTCCAACAATATACTGTATAATACAACAACTACCAGATTTAAAAGCTGTAATTCAGAGTTACTCAGCTGCAGATCAGAGCTCCAGAGATGAGTTAACAAGAGAGTACATGCTTAATCATCTCCACCCTCTCTGACATCAGGGGCAAACCCGGGATTTTCAAGGGGGGGATTCCTGAAAGGTCTCCCTCAGCCACGCTCAGTACAGTATAATAATGTTGTAGGACATCATGTTGGGTACGCATAACGCAATTTCCCGACCGACCGACAACAGGATGAATCAGGAGCAGTGCGGATACAAATAATGAGGACAGCCGACATTGGTAATGATGGGGAAAAGTGAAGCATTCACACAGCAAAGCACAGGGCTGTGCTCAGATCTGACTCTAAGTTCCCCAGAGCTGCTCCATGCTCTGTACACACACTGCTGCTCCATCCAGTCAACTGTATCAGGGAAAGAAAGGGGGCAGTGGATACCCGCAGATATTCTGGTGTCTCAACTTGTGCTTGTCCCCGGACACTGCACCGGCCCTGGTCTGAGGGGGGATTCTGGGCAGCTGTAATCCCACCTGCGATTGCCTATGGACATTGCTTCAGGCAGAGAACACAGAGAACACTTCAGGCAATCACTGTTGATTTGAAAAACGCTCAGAAGCACTCTTGGTGTGCACCAGCCTCCTTCATTCACCTTTGTTTCCCTCTTCCCCTAGAGCTGGCTGTGTGTTCTTGTCATACAGGAAAGCTAAATAAAAGTGCAATCCTGGTGAGGCAAAATATTATTATTTAGTATTTATATAGCGCCGCCATCTTCCGCAGATGCATATATCCCTGCATCATATGGGTATCGCTTGCGCTATGTGACACTATGTAGCATATTCCACTGAATTGTCCAAACTAAGTATATCTCCCTTTCCTCTCTTGGGGAGTTGTTCCAGCGCTGTACCCCGTTCACATTTGCTGCTACCAGAAGCCCTCAGAAACACTTGTGTCCTTGAGTACTTCCAAAGATAGGCAGCTCCGTAATACGCCAGCGCACTTTTGTGCATGGGCAGTATGGAGCCACCTGTATTCGGAAGCACTCGGGGACATACGTGCTTCTGGACCTTTCAGGAACCCCCCCCCTTAAAAATCCTGCGTTTGCCCCTGATGCTTCTCTGATAAGGTGTGTTAACTTTGATAAGGCGTGCTATTTGTCTTAGTGAATCAAGCCCCAAGTGTGTTTCTATGCAAGAAAACGCGAACTTTTTTTTTCTGTGCAGAAAACACGCACTAAAACAGTCAAGTGTGTTCCCTGCCTCAGCCATTCTGAATGTAAGTTGGCAAGGGAAGAGGGCACCATAATAACCCATAAACATAAGCTGTTTGTATTTGACTACCATGACAAAGGGGTTCTCATTGCTATCAATCACGTACAGCCAAGTCAAGATACCCACATGCATGGCAAAAAGATTTTCTTCTGTGATCTATGAGATTAGTGCCAGGAGCTGATTTTTCTAGTCAGTAATTACAGAGGTTGCACTTGCAACAAGACTGACACCCAGGGCCGGTGCTACCATTAAGGCAAAGGAGGCAGCTGCCCCAGGGCCCCAGAGCTTGTAGGGGCCCCCAGTGGCTACAAGAGGGAAAAAAAATTCAAATCGGCCTTATAGTTTTTGAGAAAATCGATTTTAAAGTTTCAAAGAAAAAAAAATATACATTTAAAAACCTGCCGACTTTAATGGTTAAGAGCAAATCCACTTTAAATGCTAGAAACCCTAAATTTGCAGGATATGTTAAGGAGATCATTAGGAATAGGAGGAAAAAAACAATTATTCAAAAAGACCTTATAGTTTTTGAGAAAATCGATTTTAAAGTTTAGAAGAAAAAAAGTATACTTTTAAATGCGGTAAATGTCACTTTTAGTAGCAAACCTAAGTGTAATTTTACATGCATCAAATGAAAGCGCAATAAATTTCTTGACGGGGTTTCCAGGGGGTCAATACGCAGCCGCAGCGCTTTGGCCAGGGATCGCTATACAGCCGTAATATGGCATTTTTTCCTATTTTCCCAATTTTTTTTTTATGTTTAGAGTGTGGGAATTAAAAAACAAAAAATTATGTGGGGTCCCCCCTCCTGAAACTTTTTAACCCCTTGTCCCCCATGCAGGCTGGGATAGCCAGAATGTGGAGCTCCGACCGATTGGGACTTCACGCCCTGACTATACCAGCTGCAAAAAAGGTCCCCTAATGTCGATTTTTGTTCCGGGGTATATGTTGGGGGGGGGGGGGGGGGGCCCCAGGTTTATTTTGCCCTGGGGCCCCATTGTTGCTTAAACCGGCCCTGCTGACACCACCCTAGTGACCACTAGGTTTACCCCACCAGAGATAAGAGGAACAGGAAGGAAAACCCTACAGTGTGGAGGAAGAGTGGATTTTGACTACTCTCTGCATCTGCACCGACCTCAGCCTAGATTTTGACTACTCTCTGCCTGCAGCCTGCTCTGACCTCTGCCTAGATTTTGACTACTCTCTGCCTGCCGCCTGAGACTGATAGCAAAGGGAATAAAGTCTGAAAGGAATCGCGCTTCTACTGCCCCGATTGTGATGTCGCCCTCTGTGCTATTCCCTGTTTCAAAATATACCACACACGGGAGGTGTATTAGGTATATACTATATGTACATACTGTATAGTCTGGTGCCTTATTTGTACAGTTTCGCTATTTTTTTAGTTTATTGATAAATTTAATTATTTCAACAATTTTGTGTTCCAGTCTTTTATTTATATGCAGAATGTCTACCAGCCTTTTATTCTGATATAATTTGGTGAGTTATGACTTAAGAATTGGAGGCCTAAAATTCTTGAAAAAAATGTACCGCTTTTAGACCCATACCTCCAAACAGAAATACACCACCACGGAGGTTAAAAGGAAAAATCCATATATTTCTCAGCTTAGGTTCCCTGTAAAGTGTACCTGAGATGGGCACTATATAAAAAAATATACATACCTGGGGCTTCCTTCAGCCTCCTCCAGGCTAATCGCTCTCTCGCCATCTTCTTTCACCTCCTGGAGGGGTCCCAGTTTACATTGTGCCACTCCACACACAGCCTCCCGTATCAGCTCTGCACTGACTCCTGGCCACACAGGCTACATGGTGATTCAGAGAGCAGGAGGCAAGCTGTAGCCACACACGAATCAGAGCTGCTCTCCGCATCCTGCAGGGACTTCACAGGGGATTACTAGGTGCTTCTTAAGTGTGACTTGTACTTCCAGTACCTGTGGCTAATCTGTGCGAGCCCTGCCTGTCATTCCTCCCAGCCCCTCCTATCCTCAACAGCCAGTCAGTGCAGTGTCTTGGGCAACGAGCTCAAAAGATATGCCCTAGCCTCTGAGTTGGAAGAGCGATGATTCCCGAGCAGTCCAAACACATCTTGTCCACCATTGAGAACCTGCCGGCTAAAAGCATCTCCAGCAGACTCGGCCCTCTGCAGAGGAACCTCAAAGTGTTTAACAGGTGAGAAGCAGCTTGCTATGGGCACAACTGTGACAACTAATGGCAAAGAGCGAACTGTATACTCTCTGCCTGCTCACTGATCCCAAGACGAGCTGCACAGTATCTTGTTTACCTACAGAACAAATTTTTGATGTATACGGCAGTGGCAGCCCACTGCTACTACGGGCTTGCAATGATGACGTGGTGGGGGGGGTGGGGGGGGGGGCAAGCAACAGAATGGTTGGTGAATCCTGGGGGGGGCGGGGAGGGTTGTTGGGGGGTGCACATCCTCACAAGAAAATCTAGAACTGGCCTATTCCCGCCCCTTCCAGACTAAGCGCTCCCTCACCATCCTCCTGTGCCGTGTGGATCTTCGGCAATTCCCCTTACAAAGTCCTCAGGTTGGGGGTGTACTGCGCATGCACGGCCCAGCCACGCGGGCCCCCATCTCGCTCCTATGGCTGAGTGAGTTCTGTGCCTGCGCAGAACTACTACTGCACATGCTCAGATTGCTCCCGGCCACAAAATTTAGACGGGGGAGAGCACGAGGCCGTACTGCACCTGCGCCAACTGGCCCCAACTGGAGGACTTTTTGGGGTGAATTGCCGAAGATCCAGGAGGCGAAGGAGGACGGCCAGGGAACGATTAGCCTGGAGTAGGCTGGAGGAAGCCCCAGGTATGTATATTTTTTTCTTTAGTGTCCACCTCAGGTGCACATTAGGTCTTAGTAATAACAGTTATACACGTGCATAAATCTGTACTATACTAAACACCAGTTATGTATCCATATAACATATTAATAAATGATGAATGATACATAATTAATAAAAACTCAAATTCAGCATATATAGACAACGGCAGGGTGTTCTGGAACAATCAAAAGCACACCAATGCCTTAAAGGGAACCTTAACTGAGAGGGATATAGATGTTTCCTTTTAAACAATACCAGTTATTTGGCAGTCCTGCTGATCTCTTTGGCTGCAGTAGTGGATGAATCACACACCTGAAACATGCATGCAGCTAATCCAGTCTGACTTCAGTCAGAGCACCTGTTCTGCATGCTTGTTCAGAGGCTTTGGCTAAATGTATTAGAGACACAGGATCAGCAGGAGAGTCGGGCAACTGGTATTATTTTAAAAGGAAAAATCTATATCCTTCTCAGTTTAGGTTCCCTTTAAAAACAATATGTCACTGATAGGTAAAAAGAAACCTTTGTGCTTGTTTATGCAAAGAAAATAAACAAACAAACCCTGTGTTACCATAGGCAGGTGGGAGGGGGGGGGGGCGGGCGCAACCTATTTCCAAGGGAGCGGAGTGCAACTAAAATAGGTGGTAAATAGTAATAGAAGAAAAAATGGGTATGCTAACCAGTACTCAGGGGTGTAACAAAAGTCCCTACAAGGGATGCAGCCGCAGGGGGGACCAGAAGCTGCACAGGGCTCCTGTGGGGGGGAGAAGTTTCTTTTCCCTGTTCTGAGAGACAGACAACTGAGGGCACAGAGAGAGAAAAAATTCTGCTCCCTGCACAAGTGTTCTAATGACTGCATCTGCTCAGCTCATAAGGAATAAATACAAAATTTTGCAGACAAAGATTTGTAGACAGTCCCTATTCAGTGTTCAGCAGGGTCTTGTGTACAGTGCTGCTCTACCCCCAGGCTTTCTACCCCTGCCCAAGTGCTGTGTACTGTAGTGATGCTGTAGGAGTCTGCAGAGCCAGTTCTGCTCCATCAGAGATGGACAGAGAGAGTGTAATAAGCTGAGGCTGGGACCGCACTCATCTGTCGGTTTTCTATATGTGTTTTTTGCACACCATGGGCTTATTTCATTAAACCGTGATAACTCATATTTCACACCTTATGAAAAGATATCACACCTTATCAAAGATATCACACCTTATCAAAGTTAACACGCCTTATCAGAGCAGCATAGTGAGCGCTACGAACCCGCAGGGGCTCAGGGCAGGATGAGTGCCATGGCCAATTAGCAGGCATAAGTTCGTAGAGCTTGCTATGATACTCTGATAAGGCGTGTTAACTTTGATAAGGTGGGATATCTTTTCATAAGTTGTGATATCTTTTCTTAAGGTGTGATATTTGAGTTATCACAGTTTAGTGGATCAAGCTCCATTGTGTGTCAGTATGTGTGAAAACATGCATGTTTTATCACATAGACTAATGTAATAGATAGAGAAAATGTGTGTAGTAGAGTTGTCGCAAACGTTTCGGCCACAAACTTATTCGCGCGAACATAGGTGGTTTATAGGTGTTATACTTTATGGCGAGTTTGACCCGCCCCTATACTACATCGTTAGGCTCAATTTTTACCCTCTACATCACAGTCAGCAGACACATGACAGCCAATCAGGCTACACCCCCTCCTGGAGCCCCCCCCCCCCCTTATATAAGGCAGCTGCGTTAGCCATTATCTCACTCGGTGTGGCTGCAGTAATTAGAGTAGTGAGAGGAACCTGCTGTAGACATAGGGAAAAGTTAGTTAGGCCCTTGTTAGGCTTGTTAGCTTGCTCCTTGTTGATACTTAGTGCTAAAAAGCACCCCACAACAGCTCTTTTGAGAGCTAATGTTGTCCTTGTGATCTGTTTTTTTTTGTGTGTGTGGCCCACTGACACTTGCATATACAGCCCTGTCAGTCAGTCGCAGCTGGCCCTTGGTAATTCCTACTGTGCCACTGCCAGGCCTAGCACATTCAGTGCCTATCTTCTCACTGCACGTGTGTGACAGCTGCACATTTGTAATTCCAGTCCGACCGTGCATACCTGTTCACGGTACCTGTGTGTGTGACAGCTGCACATTTGTAATACTAGTCACTACATACCTGTTCACGGTACCTGTGTGTGTGACAGCTGCACATTTGTAATACTAGTCACTACATACCTGTTCACGGTACCTGTGTATGTGAAAGCTGCACATTTGTAATACTAGTCACTACATACCTGTTTACGGTACCTGTGTGTGTGACAGCTGCACATTTGTAATACTAGTCACTGCATACCTGTTTACGGTACCTGTGTGTGTGACAGCTGCACATTTGTAATACCTGCATACCTGTTCACTGAACCTGTGTAACCACACATTGTTGTACCAGCAATAAGATAACAGAGGTGCCAAAAGGATAAAAGGGACTAAATGAGCTTACAAACTAATTTGGTGATAGAGGAGGCAGTGGTGGACTTACCCCCTCCAAGCAGAACACACACACATGTGCTCTGCTTGGAGGGGTAAGTCCACCACTGCCTCCTCTATTACCAAATTGGTTTTTGAAGCTCATTTAGTCCCTTTTATCCTTTTGGCGCCTCTGTTATCTTATTGCTACATTGAGTCCACCCTAGGTGGAGGGTTGTACCCACTTCCTTCTTATACTACAGAAAGCGACTTCTTAATCCTGAGTGGGGTCAGGACAATCTCTCCACCTGCCTTGACAGTGGTTGCCTAATGGTAACCCTGGTTTGTGAGTATTACATTTTGAATTACTCTATAAATCTGCCATTACCAGTACATAGTACACTATATTGGGCTTTTGGTGTTCTCTTCTTCTCATTGTTGTATCAGCAGTCACCTTTTCACTGCACCTGTGTAACCACACATTGTTGTACCAGCAGTCACTGCAACCTGTTCACTGCACCTGTGTAACCACACATTGTTGTACCAGCAGTCACCTGTTCACTGCACCTGTGTAACCACACATTGTTGTACCAGCAGTCACCTGTTCACTGCACCTGTGTAACCACACATTGTTGTACCAGCAGTCATTGCAACCTGTTCACTGCACCTGTGTACCCACACATTGTTGTACCAGCAGTCATCTTTTCACTGCACCTGTGTAACCGCACATTGTTGTGCCAGCAGTCACTGCAACCTGCGTACTGCACCTGTGTAGCCACACATTGAGGTACCAGCAGTCGCCTGTTCACTGCACATGTGTAACCACACATTGTTGTACCAGCAGTCACCTTTTCACTGCACCTGTGTAACTGCACATTGTATTAGTCAAGTCAGTGCATACCTTTCACTTCATCCCCCCCAATATCGACAAAACAACAGGCAAAGGCAGAGCCAAAGCCAGAGGAAAGCCACCCGGCAAGTCTGTTCGAGGTCGAGGTGGCATGATTTTGTGTTGCCCTGGACCAAAGTACAGTGTTCAGAAGGCACGTGCCATTAACTCCCAAGATTGCCAGGACATAGTTATGGATGTAAAGTGTGAGGAGGATGAAGTACCTGTTGTTGGTTCAGTTTTGGAGGTGTCTGATACAAGCGAAGCTTTGGAGGGTGATTATGATGATGATGATGATGATACTGCCATGGATGCCACGTGGGATCCTAATAGACAAGATGACCAGGGGGACAGTTCAGAGGGGGAGTCAGAGAGAAGTAGGAGGAGACGAGCTGCTGAAAGAAGCTGGGGGAGCTCGTCATCAGAAACAGCTGGTGGCAGTGTCCGGCGGCACGTATCGCCACCTATGGACAGCCAGCCAGCCAACATGCTCTTCAAGGTCAGCTGCTGACGCCACCACCAAAGTGCCATCATTCCAGGGCTCAGAGGTGTGGAATCTTTTTTGTGTGTCTGTCTCAGATGAGAGCAATGCCATCTGTACACTCTGACACCAAATATTGAGCCGTGGAAAGACCAAGACCCGCGTAGGGACAACTGCCTTACGCAGGCACATGACGAAAATGCACAAACTGCAATGGGAAGACCACCTGAGGAAAAGCAGCAAACAAAGGCAAAGCCACCATCCGCATCCCCTTCCTCCTTCAGGTGCAGCATCTTCTTCAGCTGCTTTATCGCTTGCTCCTTCACAGCCACCCTCCTCCACTCCACCTCTCACCTTGAGCACTTCCTGCTCCTCTGCCCACAGCAACAGCCATGTGTTCGTGAAGGAAATCTTTGAGCGGAAGAAGCCAATGTCTGTCAGTCACCCCCTTGCCCGGCATCTGACAGCTGGCTTGACGGAACTGTTATCGCGCCAGCTGTTACCATACCGGCTGGTGGACTCTGTGGCCTTCCGAAAATTTGTGGCGATTGGGACACCGCAGTGGAAGATACCAGGCCGCAATTACTTTTCTCAAAAGGCGATACCCAAACTGTACCATGATGTAGAAAGGCAAGTGGTGTCATCTCTTGCACACAGCGTTGGGTCAAGGGTCCATCTGACCATGGATGCCTGGTCTGCCAAGCACGGTCAGGGCAGGTATATTACTTATACGGCACATTGGGTCAACCTGGTGACTGCTGGCAAGCAGGGAGTACGTGGCTGTGTAGCAGAACTAGTTGTGACACCACCGCGGCTTGCAGGCAGGCCTGCTGCCACCTCCTCTCCTTCTCCTCATGCTACATCCTCTCCAACTACACACCCCCAGCTCCCCAGGGCCTATGCTGCATGCCAGGTTTGACGGTGTTACGCCATCTTGGACATGTCTTGCCCAGTGTTGCCAACCGACCGTCAAAATACGGGCAGTCCATTTTAATCACTTCAATTTTAACATGTCCGTACTGCCCGTATTTTTCACTCACGTGTCCGTCTAAAACGGTTTATTTTGCCAGCTTCTCTTGTGCGCATGCATAGCGCACATCATTATCGTGCACAGCAAGTCTGAGAAGCCACAGCAAGAAGCATCAGGCTGCCTCCTCCCTCCTCCAGTCAGTAGTCTTCTCTTTCCAGTCGGCGAGTCTCTCCAGCCAATCAATCACAGTGAGAGAGACAGCCGAGTGATCCCGCCCACACAGCCCCAGCGTCCAATTCCAGGCCAGCAAATAGGAGAGGAGACAGCTCACGTGCACTGCAGTTCAATCTTCATTCTGTCTCTGCTGCTTGTAGCTGGAGCCTCTCAGCAGATAAGTCCTTTATCTTCCAGCTATTGCTTAATCCACGCTCCTGTCAGCCATGAGACAGCCGATGTTAGTGATCAGCTGGGTTCTGGAATGCCTTCCTGGGAAACTTAGCGTGGGGTTTGCAGAAGGGCTGGGAACAGGGCAGCGTTTCTCCATGCAGGGCTGACTGCAGAGGGATAAAGCGGCAGCGTGGAGACTCCTGAGTACTCCCAAGCATATTGCTATATTTCTATGCATTTTATTTTGCATAGTGTATATATTGGTGAAATGTGCTTCCCCCATAGTGTATCTAGTGATGTACTTCCCCCATAGTGTATATACAGTTGAAATGTGCTGCCCCCATAGTGTATATACTGGTGGTGAAATGTGCTGCCTTCATAGTGTATATAGTGATGTGCTGCCCCCATAGTGTATATAGTGGTGAAATGTGCTGCCCCATAGTGTATATAGTGGTGAAATGTGCTGCCCCATAGTGTATATAGTGGTGAAATGTGCTGCCCCATAGTGTATATAGTGGTGAAATGTGCTGCCCCATAGTGTAAATAGTAGTGAAATGTGCTGCCCCCATAGTGTATATACTGGTGAAATGTGCTGCCCTCATAGTGTATATAGTGATGTGCTGCCCCCATAGTGTATGTAGTGGTGAAATGTGCTGCCCCATAGTGTATATATTGGTAAATGTGCTGCCCCATAGTGTATACAGTGGTGAAATGTGCTGCCCCATAGTGTATATAGTAATATGTGCTGCCCCCATATTGTATATAGTGATATGTGCTGCCCCATAGTGTACATACTGGTGAAATGTGCTGCCCCATAGTGTATATAGTAATATGTGCTGCCCCCATAGTGTATATAGTGATATGTGCTGCCCCATAGTGTACATACTGGTGAAATGTGCTGCCCCATAGTGTACATACTGGTAAAATGTGCTGCCACATAGTGGACATACTGGTGAAATGTGCTGCCCCATAGTGTATATAGTGGTGAAATGTTCTGCCCTATAGTGTATATAGTAAAATGTGCTGCCCCGTAGTGTATATAGTGGTATATGCTGCCCCATAGTGTATTTACTGATGAAATGTGGTGCCCCCATAGTGTATATAGTGATGTGCTGCCCCCATAGTGTATGTAGTGGTGAAATGTGCTGCCCCATAGTGTATATATTGGTAAATGTGCTGCCCCATAGTGTATACAGTGGTGAAATGTGCTGCCCCATAGTGTATATAGTAATATGTGCTGCCCCCATATTGTATATAGTGATATGTGCTGCCCCATAGTGTACATACTGGTGAAATGTGCTGCCCCATAGTGTATATAGTAATATGTGCTGCCCCCATAGTGTATATAGTGATATGTGCTGCCCCATAGTGTACATACTGGTGAAATGTGCTGCCCCATAGTGTACATACTGGTAAAATGTGCTGCCACATAGTGGACATACTGGTGAAATGTGCTGCCCCATAGTGTATATAGTGGTGAAATGTTCTGCCCTATAGTGTATATAGTAAAATGTGCTGCCCCGTAGTGTATATAGTGGTATATGCTGCCCCATAGTGTATTTACTGATGAAATGTGGTGCCCCCATAGTGTATATAGTGGTGAAATGTTCTGCCCCCATAGTGTATATAGTAAAATGTGCTGCCCCATAGTGTATATAGTGGTATATATGCTGCCCCATAGTGTATATACTGATGAAATGTGCAGCCCCATAGTGTATACAGTGGTGAAATGTTCTGCCCCCATAGTGTATATAGTAAAATGAGCTGCCCCATAGTGTATATAGTAGTATATGCTGCCCCATAGTGTATATACTGATGAAATGTGGTGCCCCCATAGTGTATATAGTAAAATGTGCTGCCCCATAGTGTATATAGTGGTGAAATGTGCTTCCCCCCATAGTGTATATACTGTTGAAATGTGCTGTCCACATACCTTCAGCTATGTTTGTCTCCTCCCAAAATTCACAAGAACTTTCCTAAAAAGCCCGCTACTGACTCCGCCCCCAAACTCCATCCCCTGTCCGTCCAAACCTTGGGGTGTCCAGATTTTTTGACCATTTTGTCCTGGAAAAATAAGAAATTGGGTTGGCAACCCTGGTCTTGCCTCAAAGCCCAGTGTCACACTGGAGCAGCTCTCCTGGCTGCTCTGAACAAACAGGTGGATCAGTGTCTGATCCCGCACCAACTGGAGATCGGCAACGTGGTGTGTGACAACGTCAAAAAAGTTGACACATGTACCCTGCATGGCACATGTGCTCAATCTCATAATACAAAGATTTGTGTGCAAGTACCCAAGCTTACAGGGGGTCCTGAAGCAGTACAGGAAGGTGTGTGGGCATTTCAGGCGTGCCTGGCCGATATTCAACGGAGAAACAACTTGCCGGTGAGGCGCTTGATTTGGGATAGCCCGACTCACTGGCATTCAATGCTCTTGATGTTCGACCGCTTGCTACAACAGGAGAAAGCCGTCAAAGAGTATCTGTACAACTACAGTGAAAGGACATGCTCTAGGTAGCTGGGGATGTTATGGCCGAAGTACTGGACACTCATGGGTAATGCCTGCAGGCTCATGCGTCCGTTTGAGAAGGTGGCAAACCTGGTGAGTCGCAGTGAAGGCGCCATCAGTGACTTGATCCCATATGCTTTCTTCCTGGAGCGTGCCGTGCACACCCAAGCTTTAGAGGAGTGTGACCAGGAGGAGGAGGAGGAGGAAGAGTTTTTAGAAACATCACCTGCGGCATCATGAACACCTGCGGCATCACAGAGGAGGGGGAGTTATCTGGGGAAGAGGAATCAGATGAGGAAGGTGTTTTTTTTAGTGTTCAAAAGGTGCTTTATTGATAAGCTGATGGAAAGCTAAAAGCATCATAAAAAAGTCAACATTCGAAAATACAATAACAATACACGCCTCAACATGAGGCAGTGGATTTAACACAACAAGAGCAAAGAAAAAAAAAAGAATAGTACACTATCTTAGGTTCCAGCAACAAGGCATCTAAAATATTTCACATATCAATATGATAGGGATGTCATACAACTTCAGCAGTGATAATAGCATTATCGGTGGTTAAGCCTTCAAAGGACATGTGAACACATAACATTAAATATTTAATACGTGAGACATAGTGGCATGGCCTCTGAAATCCAGCCAGAGTTTCCAAACTTTCTCAAAAACATGCACCGTATCAGTTATTCTAGCATTGATCCGTTTGTGCAGCATTTTTTTATCGATTTGTGCTAAGATTGCTGAAAAATGAAGATTTTGCTGCTTCCATTGTGTGGCTATGTAGAGTTTGGTAGAGGCCACTATATGTTGAGTCAGTTTATGAGTTGTATTTGGGATATCAGATGATTTGTGACCTAGCAGAAACACTTGAGGATCTTTATTAATAGTAGTGGAGAAGATTCGAGAAATTTATGGCAATTTTAGACCAGATCTTAGAGACTTTAGGGCAGTCCCACTATATATGATACATGGTACCCAAAAGTGAGCAACCTCTGAAGCAAATATTAGGGCATGTAGGATATATAATGGCTAACTTTTGTGGGACCAAGTATGTTCGGTGCAGAAGTCTCAAGGAAACGTTTAGATTAGAAAGTTGCATACTGCCCTTTTGATTTCGCAATGGGGATTAATTATAGAAACTAAATAGTGATATAACTGGTTACACCGAAAAAAGCTCAGTCTGGGGCAGGGGCGTCTCTAGCCATTTTGTCACTCCAGGCGAGAAATCCTGTGGCGCCCCCCAACCCCCCATCCCCGTGATTGCCCCCAGCCCCATACCCCCCCCACTCCTGTGGTGAACCCCACCCCCAAAAATCAATGCAGCAGCGTTTCACCAGAAAATACACTTATTGCGGCATGGGTTCACCAGAAAATAGTTGTAATGCAGCAGAGCGTTTCACCATAAAATATACTTATTGCGGCATGCACTCACACACAACACACAGTATACACACACACACACACACACACACACATGCACACACACACTATACACACACATACACCGCACACAACATACACACTATACACAGTACACACACACACACGCACACACACTACAGGGGAGGACTGGGACCTTCTGGCCTGGGGGGAAACACAGACTAGAGGCCCGTTATCATGGCAGCCTCAGCCTAAATTATGTCACACACTCACCCCATGTCATATATGCCAGTAATCACGTGGAGCGCCAATGCGGAAATACAGCAAGGACACTCTGTGAACAGTGGGAAAGGTAAAGTACAGCCATCAGGGGGGCACAATACATTTTGAGGGACAACGGCCGGGATTTCCGTCTTGTCTATAATTCGTGGTTATCCCACTCCGCGATTATCGCACCTGACAACCACATTGGCCCAAGATTTCCCAACATCTCTGATACATTCAACCAATTTCCACCCAAAATTTTTTATCCGATTTGCTAATATCAAAACGGTTGGTCGATCGGCTGTCAAGTCAACAGAAGTATGGCCACTGTAATTCCCTCAAGGCCAATCCCCCCACGCCCCCCCCCCCCCCCACATACACCTACCTATGTCCTCCCCTTCACCACCATCTCTACTAATCCCGGTTTTCACTACCTTATAGTGTGTCTGATCCCTTATGCAGGGAAATAATGAGGAGAGAACAGCTGAAAGAGAGGGAAGAAGATATTTGCCTCACCAGTATGTGACGAAGTCGATACCCAGGAGGTAATCGATTTGTCCCAGGTTGTGTTGGATGGGAGGTACATTCCACCTGGGATGAGACGCTACATCCAGTAGCAGCTCCGGAATGAAAGGTTGTGGCTGTCTGTCACATGGACAGAGGTTAAAAACCTTACTTGGGTCCGGAGCTGACCAGATGCAGAGTGGGGGGGCGCATCTGGTCGCCAGATCCTGGGTGGATCGAGTGCTCTGTGTATGTGGGCTTCTGCTGGAGTCAGGCTCACACAGGGTTAACAGAGCAGCTTTGAAAGGCTGGAGTAGGAGGAGAGAGAGTGGGTGTGACCAGCAAGGTCTGACAGTCTGCTGAGTAAAAAGACTTCAGGTTTGATTTCAGGAAGCTGGTTTTTCTCTGGAGAAAAATGCACTTTTGTGCACGTGGAGTTTGGTGTGTTCCTGATAGTGAAAGCTGAATGTAAGCTGCTGGCCTGGACTGGCCTTTTGTTTTTCATTTGAACTGTACTTTACAAATTGCCAAAAGACTGCTGTTTAAGAAGCCTGCTGTCCAATAAACTATTGTTTGTTTTGGAAACTACACCTGTCTGTGCTGCTATCTCCCGCTGAGTACTCACCATTTGCAGCTGATCCCTCACAAGTATTGCACTTTTATTTAGCTTTCCTGTATGACAAGAAGACACAGACACCCAGCACTAGGGAAAGAGGGAAACAAAGGTGAATGAAGAAGGCTGGTGCACACCAAGAGTGCTTCAGAGCGCTTTTCAAATTTACAGCAATTTGAAAAGCGCAGGGCTAATGTTACCCTATGAGGGTGTTCCCACAGCAGTGTTGTGATCGCAAACATGCTGCAGGTAGCATTTATTGGAGCAATTCTTTCAAAAATCGTTTCACAAAGTCGCATTCGCGAATTGCTAGCGATTGCGATTTTGTTGTGCACTAGCCCAGAGATAGGACAGACAAGACAAGACAAATAACATTTATATTGCGCTTTTCTCCTTGCGGACTCAAAGCGCCAGAGCAGAGCAGCAGCCACTAGGGCGCACTCTATTGGCAGTAGCAGTATAAGGGAGACTTGCCAAAGGTCTCCTACTGAATTAGTGCTGGCTTACTGAACAGGAGTGAGGAGTAGAGTGAGACTGAGAACAGCCTGAGGTGGAGCAGAGAGCTAATCTGTATTGCAGTCCCACATTACACAGAGACTAGTTGCTGGTAATAGGACTGCTGTCCCTGCCAGTCTCCCACATAAGTCAGAAAGCAGCCCTCCTGGAGTCTAGGGACTGTCAAAACTTTTCAACCTGTTTAACACCTTATCTGCACATGCAGTCATTTTAACAATGGGGAGAGACCAGACAGATTTTTTCCCACGGACCCTCCTCTGCATCATGCTGTGTATATTTACCAGCTTGCCTGCCCTCTAATTGCACTTTTATCAGCTAGCCTAGTGTTTTACAATGCCTTACAACAACAAACCTGAATACAGTGGACACAGGACCAACCCTAAATCACTGAATAATAGGCGGCCAGGGGGGCAGTCAATGCCTGGCTGCTACAGTCTCTACTTCCACGCAGTTACCAGTAGCAGAGAGAGGGACTGAATGAATCTCAGGAGCTGATGCTATACTCGGATCCCTGACTAGGACGAGTGCCTTCTCTCACTGACTTATTCATTACTGTGGTTCTTTGAATCATTGAGCTGAAGGAAATGAATGAATCAGTCAGTAAATCAGCCATGAGTCAGGCGCTGTTGCTGCTGTGTAAACTGATACCTGAGTAAGTTGAGAGGCATTTCTCCTCTCACTACTCAGTGCAGCAGTGCCCTTCCCTCCTCCTGTCGCCCTTCCCTCCTCCTGTCGCTCTAGGCAAGAATTTATAGCTGCCTAATGGCTCAGATGCCTCTGGTCTGGGGTATCTGGTGTTTTAGTATTAAATCATTGCGCGTTGGTAATTTATTGTTTTCTAAGACATGATGTAACTGCGTTATATTATGGGCTTGCCACCATGAGAATGTTCCCCTTTCTGTACCTGCTGGAAAATCAGGGCTACCTAAGAACTCTGTAAGAGGAG